>NW_027269309.1:3000000-3205000 GCF_023055355.1 Agelaius tricolor
GAAGAGAGATCAAAACTTATTTCTGGGGTCACCCCCCCTCTTGGTACAGAAAGCGCACAGAGGGCTTTGAAGCAGCACTTTCACCCTCTTTGCATTCACTAGTAAATCGGACCCCAAGGTTTGGGCAAAAATACTCTTTTGATGCAACTCTTCACCAGACAAAATCTCTGGGAAAATTTGCAGTGGCAGAAAGCAAGCCCTTCCTGGGAAATCTACTGAAACGGTTCAGAACTTATTCCCATTCCCTGTTGCTAACCTCTGCTGTCTAGCTGTCCGATATGTTTGGGACCATGTTGAAATCATTCTAAACAATGGACTGACGCTGCACTGTTGAGTAAACATAGGTCTTTTCCATAGGTGTCAGGGAAAAATATTTCTGTTGGTAAAAATGATAGAAAACAATACCAGCATGGGAGAAAAACAAGTACATCAATAGAATGAAGATGCCCAGAATTCTCCTTTTGAAGTTACACACAGTCAATATTTTCTAAAGAAGGTTGTGAAACTTAATAAGGAGTACAGTCCACGTGACTGGTGCACAAGTTCATGTTTCCAACTTACAAAATACATAGTATTAAAAGAAAAATGTTCTGCCTTGTAGAAAAGTAACCCATTAGGAATTTGATCAAAGATAGGATTAGATCAAGTATTCCTACAAGACAGTAGTAGTACTAGGAAAAGCCTTTTGGTGTCTATTTAACTACAGGAAACTTGAGAAAGCAGAAGAGTGTCCTTCCCTGCTGCAAGCTGTACTTCCTAGTTGCTAGTGCTGCTTCAACATTGTCTAAAGAAAACTTGCCAAAATAAGACTATTGTATACACGCAACTGTAACTATCCATTCCGCTCCAGCTAATTTTAACTAGCAAGTATGAGTCCCACACTCTAATGGAATATTCTAATGCATAGATAGAGTATACCTTCACTAATAAATGGGGACTCTGGAAAAAGGACCAAATGCAGATGAATTTCAGGGAAGGAAATTATTGGAGTGCTAACTGCAGTCCCTCGACTTCACAAGAAATGATGCCTGGTAATCCCAACCAGAAACATATAGAAATCCATTTTCAAATGGGTTGCATCTATGGTCCTCTGTTCTTCCTATATGAAGAAACTGGTTTGAATCAATCTTCAAAATAGTATGCCTAAAGACCTTAGAAGCCTCCAATTCTTTTCTTTTTTTTTTTTTTCCAGAAGCAACTGTCTCAAAACCTTTTTAAAGCTGACATTTTCCCTTAAGATGCCATATTTTAAAAGAGCACCTTGTCATTTAACAGGGTATTCCAAACATCATTTACAAGTTTAGACTGAAAGTAACACTTTTCCTAGTAATCTTTCCTTTTTTGCAGCTCAGTGCTAACATAGGCAGCAAAGAAGAGAACAGACCACAGCTTTTTCTGGAGCATCTTGAACAAATGCCCTTGCTTATGTTCTAATCATTCACTTCACCAAAAGACCTAATGATGAAGAAAAGGTTGTGAAAGCATTACTAGTAGTGCTACATGGCAATGTACGGGTGTGATTTCTCAAGTAGAATTTGTATCACATAGATGATACTTGGCAAACAGCAAATGAAGGGGTTTTCTTCAGCTCTCAGACGGATGTTACATGTCAGTAATTTAATAAAAAGATAACAAGAAGAAGGTTATTTTTTAACATGTGAATTTAATTACACCCCTGCCATGGACATCTGAATCTTATGAATAGACAGTGTCTGATTTAGAAAAAAATAAAGAATTATCACAGTTTAAAGAAACATAGGATCATAAACCCTTTGCTGATGGAACGTAGCCTATTCATTGGCTGAAATGAAGCAGGTAGACAGGACATATGAAATATTGTTTTGTGGATCAAACATTTATTTTCGAAAGTGATGCTGACAGATAGTGAACTCACCAACTTAGATATTGCACGGTAGATAAGGGTACATAACTTGCTCCATCAAGTAATCCCTTGGAACCATCATCCAAGGGGATTTTCCCCTGCATCTGTGAAAATATGCCTACCTTTTTCACAATACTTCTGCAGCAGCATTGTTAGGCCTGATCAGCTGCTATGGAGAGTGAATTATCGGCGGCAAGGTGACTGGCCAGGGGAATTTGCTTCAATGGATTTTGATCTCCCGGATATTTTACAGACCTGCTTCAGCCCTGCTTGTCAAACACAGCCTTTAAAGGGTGCCAAACAATTGTTAGTCTGTACTGGGCCATATGCTCTTTATTCTCTCCCTCAACTTCTCCATCGCCTCTCATCTGTTTCCCATGAGCTATGTTCAAGGTCCACAGGCTACTTTTCACAGAATCTTCAGGCCTGATGCAGTAAGAATGATGACTAGAACACAGCTGGGATCAATTTTCCAGTTTGCATAAAATGCATTCTGCACACAAATCCAATGAGACGGTGTTCCCCCTATGCCCAGAAAAACCTTCACTAGTACTAGTGTTCTACGTAAACTGCAACTTAGTCTGAAAGAAAAGCTTTTTTCTGAGAGTGTCTAAGAGCTTTGTATGAAGCACAGATATTTGATATATGCAATTTTGAATACCAGAGGAAAAAGAAAACGCCACAAAGCTTTTAATGGTACTGGTTTTAATTTTAAATTCCATGCACCTTTTCAAAAAGTGTCAGCTCAAACGCCCATCAACATATTTTAGTCATCTGTAAGTCAGTATTCATATAAAATGTGATTCAAATCAAAAGAATTTCAAACCTTTCCTCAAAGTTTATATGCCTAGATTTAATACTTCTGACACATATTAGATGAAAGGAAGACATTTTTTTCTGTGGGGGTGCTGGAACACTGGAACAGGTTGCCCAGAGAAGTAGTGGGTGTCCCATCCCTGAAAGTATTCAAGGTCAGGTTGGATGGGGCTTTGAGCAGCAACACTGGAGACTCTTGATGGTAGAGAAACAAAGTTTGAATCTAGAAGAAACTCAGATTGAAGTATAGGAGCAAGTTTTCCCTCAGCTCTTGGGGTAAAATCAAAGTGTTACAAAATTACCTTGATCTGTGATTTTCACTACTGTAACAGGTTAATGAAAACTATGCAGAAGATAGCAAATTTTAAAAGAGAGAAGAATTACAGCATAAAATACATGGGATGGGTTTCTACACGGGACAAAATCTCTGTATTTCAACACTTCCTCATGTTAGGATTCATGAAGTGCCAAAGAAGGCGGCAAAATATCATTCAGGACATTATTTACTGGAGCTCAGCCTGGCCTTTAGTAGGAATTGGGTTTGAACATAATGTAGATATACCACACACTTTCCCTTCACTGAAAAATTACTGTTTACAATGAATAAGCAATGAGGATATGAAATTGACTGAAAGCATCTTAAAAAGGTAAAGTATTTCATTGTAAATGATCTGTGATCCAAATAGTTCTTCCACCTTAGTGAGGGACAAAAGAATTCTTCCATATCATGATGGTTTAAAATTGTATAAACCAATGTTTTCTTCTGAAAGGATATTATCTATTTTTTTCTATTTTTAGAAGAAAATATTCCTAGACATACAACACATGAGAACAAAGTAATTGTAAAGAAACAAATAATATGAAAATATTCCCTACATATAATTAAATGAAAAGCTGTGTTTTAAATAGGAAGTAGATATTAAACAGAATTTTTACACCAGATATTTGAATTGTTGCACCAGCTATTTTGCCCCCAAAGAGAGGTATTTAGCATTTCGGTCTTTTCCAAGGTGTTCATCATCTGCTATGCTGACCTCTGCGTGGGCCTAGGTGTGTGTGGAAGGGGGGCATGTGAAGGGGAGTGTGTATCTTTGCTTAACACTTGTTGTGGCAGCTTCATGCCTCAGCTCCATCATTTCTTTTAGAAACTTCACCGAGAGTGGATATGAAGTTTAATATCCACAAGAGATCAATTCCCAAATCATCCATTTTACCCTACCTTATAAATCATATGCTTTGTTGCATATTTTATCAAATAGACTTTCAAGCCACATGGAGAAATGAGAATGTGGAGAATCCCTCCAATGTCTTGCAACTTTTATGCAAATAGAGTTTCAAGAAAGGATAATTTCTTTTAAAATACATCTGGGACAGGCATGATGGTGGTGTCAAGCTGTTGGGGTTTTTGTTGCTGGGAGAAGTTGTACAAAAGGATTGGTCTTTACATTGACTAGTGACTGAATCAAGTGCATGAATCCATTGGAAATTCAACTGGGGATTCCTTTTTCTAGCAGATTACTTCTAGAACGAGCTTGCAGACTGAAGCTGACTCTTTTGCTCTCTTTTTGTTTCTTACCTATTTTCTTGGCTTCTTTACCACTATCTACACAATTTTGGAACTTTTTTCCCAACTAAAATTGTTTCATAGTCTGATAATTAGGATACATTTTTTACAAGGAATTTTTAAAAATCTTTGCTTGAGTTAAGAAGGTTAAGGACTAAGGTCTTTTTCTTACCTCATCAATATTGCGATGGAATTGATAAATAAAGACTAACTCTTTCTTTTTATTTTCAACCCAAGTAGATAGTTCCCATACATTAATACATTTTGTGGACCAATATTTGCCATTCTGATGTAAGTTGTCCCTTCTTAACAATATACATTCTGTGACTATGTTGACAACACTCTTGGTGAAGATCCTAATTGGTCTTAAACACACATAGGGAGAAATTTGCTCAGCCAGTGTCAGTCTTAAGCATGCCTATCAGAAGATCTTTCTATAGCTGGGGAATTTTCCCGTGAAAGGGATTCAGTTATGGAAGAGACACTTATCCCAGAGTTTTGCATTCTTCTTGAGCACTACTTAAGGAACTTAGATCCCATGTCCATTTGGATCTCTCTCTGCACAGATCTTTGTCATGCCACTGCTTGAAATGCATCTCTAAGAGAATTCACTAGCACAGAATGAACGAGAGTGGAAGGCGTCAGTGGGGCTCACCAGGTCCAACCCCCCTGCTTAAACCAGGATACCTAGAGCCTCTTGCCCAGGATTATATCTGGGTGTACTTTTAATGTCTTCAAAGATCCAGGCTCCACAATCTTTCTGGGCAGTCTGTGCCGTGGTTCAGTCGCCCTCACAGTAAAAAATCATTTGCTGATGTGCAGAGGCAATCTCCTGTATTTCAGTGTGTGCCTACTGCCTCTTGTCTTTTCACTGAGCATCCTTGAAAAGACACTGGTTCCCTCCTCTTTGCACACTTCTGGGATGTATGTGTGCTGCCACCTAGATAAATGTCAAAAACCTTCCTGAAGCCCAGGCAGACAATATTCCCTTCATCTACCGGGCAAGTTGATTCATCAGAGGAGTTTAAAAAGTTGTTCAGCATCAAGTTCCCCTGGTAAATCCATGCTGACTAGGTTATTTTGTCCTCCTTCATGTGCCTGGCAATGCTTTCCAGCAATAGCTGCTCCATCAACTTCCTGGGGATAAAAATGACGCTGGCTGGCTGGCTTGTACTTTTCCAAGTCCTCCTAGTTGCCTTTTTCCAAGATGGGTGACATTTGCTTTCATCCAGTCTTTGGGCACTTTCCTCAGTCACTATGATCCATCAAACATCATTAGGAGTGGCCTCAGAATAACATCTGCTAACACCCTTGAGACCTGTGGCTGCATCTCAACAGGGCCCGTGGACTTCATGGAATACGTACCAATTCAGTGACTATGCCCATAAAAGTTTGCAAGGGATAACAGAACATATTAACAGCTACCTGAAGAGTGAGTGAAAAACTATGGAAGCAATCCAAAAGGACAAAGACTTGAGTTCCCTTTTCAGACAAAGCATCCTATCATGGAGCTGAGCAGCTTTAGATCTAGGGAAGCTTCCCTTCTGAAAGGATGCAGAAGACATTCTTTTACCCGTATCCACTAATAAAATGTATTGACCATTCACTTGCAATACAAAAAAAAACTAAATTCTTTCCAAAATTGTTGCCGCCTAACTAGACAATCATGTACTGGCTGGGTATTCCCCTAACAGATGACAGCACCTGCTTGATGCCTCTTATGCCTACAGACTATTTGAATTAGGTCATTTGAGTGGGGATTACCGGTCTGGGAACTTTCTTTCTGATGAATTTGGAAGATTTACTGAAGCAAGGACCTGAAGATGAAAACTTCATTTCCCATCAGTGCACTTTAACATCCACGGCTGTAATGCCATTGTTTCTCACCAACTGAGTCAAGAATTTATGACTACAAAGTGAATCAGCTCCAAAAGGCAAGATAAAGGCTGGAAAACATTCTCTCTTGGTAAAGCAAATGAAGTGACTAAATTCTAATCACTCGCTGGCCTAAAGCTTCAAGGAGGGGGAGGTGGACCAGGTTTCCTTCCACTGCCGTTCTCTTTGTCACCTCAGTGTTTTATAGGGGTATGCAGACATTCAAAAAGAGAGCTTTGCTGAATTCATAAAATTCAGTCTTAAAAAATAACTTGAGAGCAGCTGAAATGAAAAGAACAAATAAAATGCAATTAATTCCACGGAAGCTTGAAATGATTATTTCTTCATTTTGCATTTGAGGATGTATATTGGGTGAGTTTGTCTTGTAGTGTTCTACAGGTTTTCTAACTGGCACACCTTTCTTTATGAATGGACTGTCCTTTCCTAAATACTCTCATATGGAGGAACATGCTTCTGATAAGAAGAGCACTAGGGTGTCTTTACTTGACCTTTTATTTTTACTGATGTTTGCTCCTTGGAAATGAATGGGGTTTTTCAATTGAAATGTCTTACTATTGTTCCCACAGGATAAGCCACAGACTCTTCTGCTCAGAGCTGTCACTAGTCAGCTATTCTCCTATCTGCCTTGAAGTAGTTGAATGTTCTGGTCTCAAAGTAGCACCTTCTATGTAGCCATGCTCTTAGCTGCCAGTGTCATCTTGAATCCAAACACCCTCCCGCAAGGGACCGCTGGTTCTGTAGTCAACTAAGGGGAAAAAAACGGTCCATCCATGCTTCCTGATTTAAAATATAAAGGTATATAAAGGTATGGTGTCCCTAAACGATTCTCTGCAGTTGAACACTACTTATCTTTGCCGTGTTTCTTCAACTCACTTGCAAGTCATTCATGCGCTACCTTATTGCGAGAATTGCTTGGTTTGAAGATGATTTAAAAGGGTAGGAGAATACTTTTGTGCCTCTGCTAGAAGGATGCTTTTCAAATCCACACAAGCTTCCTGCAAATGCAAAAGCATTCATCCTGTATTGTCCTAGGCTACAATATAAAAATGTTTTCTGCTCCCAACCTCAAGAGCTGCTGAAACCGGGAGGGGCATCGTTTTTTCCTTATCTCCTTATCTCTTAACGGGGCCATCCATGTCTTGCCACATGATTCAGAGATGACTCCCTCCAGGAGCCATTTCTGTTTAAAGGCTAATCAAGGAACCACCGCATGACTCAGAACCATTTGAGCCCATTGCAAGATGCTCTGCCCAGGGGGCAGGAGCTAAGCATCCCCAGCTGGATATAATCTGAGTTTTGGGACACCACAAGCAGTCTTTCCACTGGCTTCCTAGAGGAACGGCCACCCTCACCCACTGGGTCTTCAGAAGATAAGAGCTACCAGATGGTTTCTACAGGATCACTACTTCAACAAGACCATTTCATCCGGACTGCTAGCACCACCCTAACTAGCAGGGTGACAGGTTGTATTCTGTCCGTGGTTTTTCTTTTGTATCATTGCATGTATTTGGTTTTTCCCCTTTTCCTAATAAATTGTATTTCTGACTTGGAGTCTTGCTGCCATGCTGGATTTCTTCAGACCGACTAGCTCCTGACACCAACAGCCAGAGTGGGCTGCCCCCAGAAAGCTGTCAAATCCAGGGTGCAGCTGTAGGGCACAGCTGCTCTATGGCACAGGTGGACTGCATTGGGGATAGGACTGCGCCGAGGGCAGGGACAAGGAACAGGGAGAGGTCTTCTGTATGTTTTCCAAAGGAGTTTCTTCCCTGGAGGGTCAGGGACACAAAGACACTGAGCCAAATGCATACATCAACTTAGAAATGGGGAGAGGTCCCAGAGGAGGATACAATCTTGAACACACTGGGAGCAACTGGGGCTGGACCACAAGGCGGGGAATACAATGTTTAAACCAATAGGGGACTACAGGGGAGGAGAATAACTTAAACAAACCAATGGGGTTTTGAAGAGTATAAAATTGATAGGGAAGTTTCTAGAGAAAGGGGCAGGCTTGGGGAGGGATTGACATTCAGTGGGAGGAGGAAAAGGGAACAAAAGGGCAGGTCTTTGGGGAGATGGACAACTAGGGCAAAAACTAACAACACGGGGGGAAAGGAACAATCCCTTAATAATAAAATATGCTCCAACAGCACAAAACAGGAAGTATTATCAAACTGACTACTCAAACTGCATTACAATCAAAAACACACACTGCAACAGCGACAGCATCTCTTGCTGCTTTTGCTTTCAAACCAGAAGAGGTGCCAACCAAAAAATTAGCAAACTTAAAAGTTAACTGGCCGCAGTTTTGATTTCCTTCTGAAATATATTACTGCTTGTCTAATTGGCTTAGCAGCATGTCTGTTCTTAGTGCCAAGCAGGGATTCACTTTGCCAGGCATGGAGGAAGCTTCTAGGAGCTTTTCACAAAAGATTCACTTCTGTGGCTGGCTTCTTCCCTCCCCACCAAAAACCAAGCCATGCAAAACCAACACCTTAACTAATCCCTAGTACTTAGTACGCATCCAATAATTCCTTTTAAACTATACTTTACATTTTTTACCAAATGCCCTGAAAAGAAATGGATCCATAATATTGATCAAAATAGTTCCAGTTCAATAGAAATACTGGGTCATGCAACTCTGGTTTACATCACTATTTTTTGTACAATCAACAGGAGCTTTTTTCGCCTCTAAAGAAATGTTTCCCGATGGTTTGGATCAGAAGATCCAGTATTGCCATCGTGAGATTTTTGTTTTGAAGGCCATAGGCTGTGCTCAGTGTTTTGGGTATATTCTTTGTTGTGCCTTGCATGTATTTTGGATAGAAAGCCAGTAGAGATGATGTCCTTGCTGCAGTAGCCATGCTAAATAAGGCAGAGCGTCTGGCTGATGTACTGGAGCTGTAGACTATCCACCAGTCGCCCAGGGCGGTGAGGATCTCTAAAGGAATATAATATTGGCTATGCTCTGGAAGTTTTACAGAGAGAAAGAGCCTCATCGCTCTAATGATTTGTCTCCTGGAGTTCCGAAGAATATGTTGTAAAGAAGAAGGCTGCTGTCTTTCGCAACAATCTTCCGTGCATTCAAGAGGATAATTTAACTTCTTGTCTGAGAATGAAAGAAATATTAGTAGTAATGAGTTCTTTTTTCTCTGTCGGTGCATCACTGATTGAGTTTGGGTAGGTTACATTTTATTTCTTTTTTTTCTTTAAATATTACATCGTAAGGTGTTCCAAATTCCCAAATTCTGCTTCACTTTATTTTGTAGGCCAGACTGGTTCCTCTTCTCTCGGCTCTATTATTGCAGACCATATCTGAATGAATTTTTTTTTTTTTTTCATTTTGAACATTATTAGATTTAAACTGTATGAACAGAACACTTTATTTATCATTATTTTACCAGTTTGGAAGGAAATAGAGAATTTTTAAGAAAATGACGCAACTCCACTTGTGGTTTTCAATGGAAGAGAAGAATAACAATGTCCTACATTCACAGCATTGTTTGCAGTCATATTGCAGCTAGTTTCCAGCAACTTAGGTCAGGTTCTGGAAGCAGGCACCCATGATAGGATAGAAGTCTAAGCAGTTTCATTTTGGCGGCTTTTCTTGAACAATAGCTAATATGTCTCAACGTTGTGCTGAATCTTGTTGTACAGACGCTTCTTTTGAGGTCTGACCTCCTTGCTGGACTACTGTATCTCAGAATCAGCTACAGTAAACCTGTGTTTCCTTATAGCTTTAAGAATTTGGTTCTAATCTATAAAAGCAAGAAAAGGTTGCCATATTAATACAAGAGAAAGAAAATGTTAGGAAAGCAGTTAATGGCATGGGGGTTTTTCCTACAAAT
Source organism: Agelaius tricolor (assembly GCF_023055355.1). NCBI lineage: Eukaryota > Metazoa > Chordata > Aves > Passeriformes > Icteridae > Agelaius > Agelaius tricolor. Next base: position 3,010,004 of record NW_027269309.1, read on the forward strand.
TGGAGCAGAGATTTAGTTGTTTGATGGGGTTTTTTTTGCTTCTCAATGGAATTTTAGAAGTGGTTGGGAAAGAAAGTGTGGATTTTTCAGGTTTGCCTTGAAAGAAGAATAACAGGGGAAACTGTTGAAAAGAATTAATCCAGAACTCTATGCCTTTCATACAGAGTTTCAGAAGTGAAAAGCAGGAAGAGACAGTCCAGACAAGATGATTGAATAGAATGAATTCAAAATAGCTTTCTTTTCCCTCTGAATTCCAGCTCTAAACCTTACTAATATTAAGGTATTAATAGGACATACATCTGTCCTAGGGTGACGTTATGATGCTTGTATCCCCATTCATGTGTTCTGTGAATGTTGGATATTATGTTCTGTACCTTTAAGACTGGCTCTGAAGAGGGAATGTTTTGTTTTGGTTTTCTTATCAGCCTGGCGGGACACAGAGACTGCAGCTTTTGCTTTTGCTGCTTTTGCTTTTCGCTTTGCTCTCTCTCACTCTTGCTTGCTTCGCTTCTGCTTGCTTTTGCTCATTAGCTAGTTTAGCTAAACTGTCCAAATTTCTTCCTGGACCACTTCTCCTTTCCTTTTACTGACCATTTTGAACCTGCTCCGGACTGGGACCTGGGAAACACCGAGAGTTTGCACCTTGTGGCCTGCAGCAGCTGGCCCAGCGCCGGAGGGACTGAGAAGAGAGTGAGCACCCCCCCAAGAGAGACTTTCTGAATTTGTCATCTTTTTCAGAGCGGTGTCATCCGGAATTGTTCCTTTTGCGTGCTGGGGGGTGCTGTGCCTATTAAATAAACAGGTTCGTTCCACTTCTCTCTGAGGAATCCTTCCCGAACCAGTTGCGGGGAGGGGCCCTAATTTGGAAATTCTCCTCCAAATTTGCCCTAAACCAGGACAACATCGCAATCTCTAAGATTTAAAAATGGATGATGAAGTTTTATATCCAGTAAAGTGTAAGGCTTCACATTTTAATCTGATTTGCATTTTGGTGAAAGCCGGGCATCCTTTGCAATTTACCAGATGACAAGGGATTTAGAACAGTAAGTATGCAAGTAATCTTTTGGACCCTTCATCTCCCTTCTTATGACAATGAATACATTTATTAAGCTTGTTGTCCTGGCATGTTTTTATTCCATCAGGGGATTTGATCATACAAATGTCTAGTCATTCTTTCCTTGTTTTCAACCACTCTAAGAGCATTCATCAGAACTATTCAGTAGTTCTTGATCTGCAACAGTGACGAGCACTAGACTGGTAAGAGTCAGTGGGCATCAGCAGATCCCCTATGACAGCACGTGGCAGGCTGTTCTGGCAGGACTGAAGTTTGAGGGGCTCGAATTCTGTGAAATAGAACATTCGAGGGATGGGAAACATGGAAACAGATTCTGAGCTTTCAACCCACCACATGAGCAAGTAATAAGGCAGGTAATTTTCTGTGGAAATTTCTTTAGCCCCAGTGTTGTGGATGATGATTACTCTTCCTACCTCCTTTGGCCAGCTACCAGCTTTCCCCTCCATTACTCTGCTTCTGGACAGAAAACCAGAAGAAGGGATTTTTGACCAAAACACCTATCAGGACCTTAGAGTGTTTTTTGCTCCAAAATGTTTCAAGGCAGATAGGGAAACAATTCCATTTTCGAGAGTGTGTTGAGAAGACAAGGTTGAAAGTTAAAAACCATGGGTTCTGTTTCTATATATGTTACTGATTGTGCTTATTATCTTAGTCATGTAATATATATATATATATATATATATATTTGGTAGGGTTTGTTCTTTTTTATTTTTCTTGGCGTTTTTTTCCTTTTTTTTTTTGATGCATCCTTGAGATAAAAGGCCAAAAGTACAGAAAAGTTCTGTACGGTTAAAATACTTTTGAGATGCCTCATGCTGAAAAACTTGTAGCTACTGCTAAGGCCCATTGGCCAATTCCTGCTTCATTTCTGAGAAGCTATAAAATTCCCATCTGTATTTTAGTTCTAACAATTTGTTGTTATGGTGGAGATGCAACTTAAGAACAACCATTTTTGAATCTGTAGGGATGTATTTACCATTTTGTAGCTGCCTTTTCAGTTTCTGAGCCACTATTGAAAAAAAGGAGAAGTATCTACACTGTTTTCAACCTGTAGACCATCCACTACTGTCCACATGCTCAGATTCAAAGGCAAACAAGCCTGTCTGGCCTCATTGGGAGGAATTCTTTGCATTCAAAAGACTAGACTAGTATTTGATTTCCACCAGCAGAGTCCATTGGGCAGCTCCTGTCATCTGCATTTCAATATTTAATCCTCCTCTATGTTTACTGTGCAAAGCTCTTTCAGAATGATGGTGGGCCCACTGTCTCACCAGCTGTGACGTTTGCAGCGAGTCTCCCACGGAAAGGAGCTGTAAAAAAGGCAAGCCAGGGCAGTGATTTCTGGTTCTCAATACCCACAAATCAAAGCTATTTAGTCTAATTTAAGGCTGAAAAAGAATTCAAAATGCCTTCAAAGGATTCAAAAAATCATCAGACAATACTGCAGTTCAGTATTCAGGACAAGAGCATATCCCACAGTGTGGTGGTTTGACAGGAAATGTGTTTTCTGGGATGCTGTGGTGAGGCCAATGGATGTTCAGATTTTAATATTGGCACCTAAGGTGGCCATTGGGACATTGGATGCGCCTCTGAGAACACGGGGTTAAAAGCAGGGCTCTCCCCTGGGAGGCTCTCTTGGGTTCCGGTCAGGGAAAGGTTCAGATCTCCCCTGCCTGGCTGCGGGCTGGGCGGGGCAGGGGAAGCCACCCGGCCCGGTGAAGTAGGCTGGGGCCCTGGCCAGAAGGGAGGTGAAGGCCCCTGCAGGATGGAAGGGTGGAGGAGCACTGAGAGGCATCGGGCAGCCCCCCCCTCCCCCCGCCCCCCCAGGAGAGATAGAGAGAGAGCTGGTGCCTGTTCTTGGCCGGCCGAGAAGGAGAAGAGGGGAGTGCAAGAAGGTGCCTGGCAGGGCAGCCATGGGAGTTCTGGACAGACAGAGCCTCAGATTTTTAACCCTTTTCTTGGATGATGGAAAAATGCTAATCCTCCTGGAGTTGAATGAGAAGAGAGATATAGAGGAGATAAGAGGAAATGGGCCACGAGAGAAATAGAGAAGAACGCAGGTGGAAGAGATGATGGAGTAGCTTATGCTGGACTCTTTGTGTGTAGCCATGGACAGAGCCATGTTTCCTTGTGATACAGGGACTGCATTCTAGGGAGAGGCAATGCCTCAGGACCAAGAGGGTTCGGTGTGGGTACCCCTCGGCCCCAGGGGGTGAAAAATATGGGGGGGACAGATGTCCCAAAGTTGAGACTGTGCCTTTTTGCAGTGGGACGAAGCATCCTTAAAAGTCGACCCTAGAAGCAGCTCTGGTCTGTGTTCAGTGGTGAGAGCAGTGGACATGAAAGGAAGAGGTCACCATTGGCACAAGAAAGACTTCTTCTCCTCTTGATGAACTGAGGATTGAGTATTCTGAAGGGTGGTGCTGGACCAAGAGTCGATGATTTGGGGATGTATTGTATTGGGAATTTGGGGAGGAGGAGGAGGAGATGTATTTGTGAAGTTTTCATTTTCCTTGTGTGTTTCTTTTTTTTTTTTCTTTTCCTTTCCCTTGTAGTTTAGTTAATAATTATTTTTTTTTCCCTAAGTGGGAGCCTGCTTTGCTTATTCCTGGTCACATCTCACAGCAGAAACCAGGGAGAGAGTATACTCATGGGGGCACTGGCATTGTCCCAGTGTCAAGCCATGACACACAGGCTGAGAGAATGAGGGCTGTTTAGCCTGGTGAAGAGAAGGTTGCATGGAGACCTCACAACACCTTCCAATATCTGAAGGGAAGCAGGAGAGGGACTCTTCATTAGCAACTCTGGAGACAGGACAATGGGCAATGGCTTCAAAATGAAAGAGGGCAGGTTGAAATTAGATACTCGGAAGAAATTCTTCCCTGTGAGGGTGGTGAAGCACTGGCACAGAGAGCCTGGAGAAGTTATGGACACCCCAACCTGGTGTTCAAGGGCAGGCTGGATGGGGCTCTGAGCAACCTGAGCAAGTAAAAGGTGTCCCCGCCCATGTCAGAGAACTAGATGGCCTTTAAGGTCTTTGTCTACCCCGGCCATTCTATGATCCTGTGATTCTGCTGTGGTAGCGTTCAGGATGGAGCGTGTTCTGCATGTTGGCCATTTCCAATACACCATTGGTTCCAGGTGCCTTACACTAGCTTGCTCCCTGAAAATTCTGTCAGAATGAAGAACATCTCTCTATATATTAGACACATAATAAATGAAGAAATGGGTTTGCACATTTGTCCACTAAGTTGTGGATGAGATTGCTGTGAAGTTTCATTTGGTTTTCTTGTTTGCTCATGAGGCTGACGGTCCTTGTGTCAGCTGCCTCAAAGGCAGCATTTGCCTCCTCCGCCTCCCTTCTCCCTCCTCCCTCTTTCAATTTCTTTCCCTTGACAATTTAATGTCTTTTTCCCTTTCGTACCTGAAAATCCCTGCATGCTTCTGGGCTTTCTCCCTTTTCATACAGATCTTCTTCCACCCTTGACAATCCATACTTTTCATACCATAAGGGCCTGCCCTTCAGGCATAAAAGACTTTGATTCCTTATTATATCTATGGGAATTTAATTAATAGCTTCATGCCTTTTCATAGAAAGAGTAGGGAATTGATAGCTTGTTCCCTGAAGTACAGAAGGAAGAGAATGAAACATGAATCATGTGGAGTGGAAAAGTTGCTATCTATTTTCTTCCAAGAACTACCCCAAAAGATGCAGGGGGTGATGAAGCCTGGCTAGATGAGTTTCCCTTCTAATGGAAGGAAACAACCACGCCACTTCATACAAGTCAGTCCTATAGAAGAGAGAAATTCACTTCTGGGAACATTGCAGGATTTGACTGCAGAGTCACACTCATCTTTTGTTGCTTTGTTGTCTGCTTGGCATGGAACACGCTGCTTTGAAGAGGGAAGTGACTAACAGACAGTCCACTTTACAAACACATCTGCTTCCCTCTTCTTCTGAGACCTCAGCACAGAGCCCTCTTTGGCATGGTACTTCAAGGTAAGAAGGAGCGGGCAGAGGGCACTGGGAACAGACAGCAGTTTGCAGGTTGTATAGGAAAGAGGACTGCCCCTTGAATGTGGTGCAAATACAAACTTCCACCAGTTTCAGGGGTACACTTCAGCCAAGCTTGTTGTCCTGGCACATTTTTTCTCTGTGAAACGCTTTGCGGTATGATCTGGACGACAAGAGACGCAGAATACGGGGCTACGTAGTGCTGAGAAGGTAAGTGCCTGGCCCCAGTGTCTTTTGGCAGAAGCAGCGCACTAGAGCCGTTGGCTGCTGCCACAATGATCTGTGTGAGAAACAGATGCCTAATCCCCTCCGGGAGAGTAAAAGCAGCATTGGTTACAAGAGTCGAAGAGCACTGGGCTGGTGGCTGCCGCATACCAGCTGTAAAAGGAGCATGACTCCTACTGGCCTACCAACCAAACTCATGGTGGCAGTGGTAAGGATTAAAGTTCAGTGAGAGCTATTTGTGCTGCTACCTATGGCCCTTCTGTGGAAACAAATGTGCCTACCTTTAGGTTCCGAGATCCAGAGAACACAATGGTAGTTGCAGCGGAAAAGGGAAGGACAGAGCGCACTGGTGAGCTTGATGTGGCTTACACAGGGCAGGCAGAAGGTGCAGCCCAAGTCTCGCTTTTATTTCTAGAGCCTTTTTCTACGCAAACAGCTGCTGGATGTTTGCAACAAAGATGTGAGTGTGAAAAAGTGAGGGCAGGTCTGTGTGGGAAAGAAGATACAAAGCATTGTGGGCAGTTTAAAAGCTGTTTAGAAAAAAAAGGAGTTACTTTGAGAACATCTTCTGTCTTGACACTTCCACCTGTGTGATCTTTAGCTGCTTTGGACATGGCCACAATGAAAGAATGTGAAAATATTTGCGCTGCCAATGTCCGTTTGCACAGGAAAGAGGGTAGGTTGGCAAATGCCTTCTGTCCTGGCACATCTGTCAGTCAGAAGTGCAGCTGAAAACGCTTGGCTGTAGCGATAGTCTCTGTCACTTTGAGAGAATGTGCTGATGCACGTATATGTATCATTGAGAAAGTACGTGAGAATCGCTAGTATGTTTCGTTTGGTTGACAGACTGCAAAGGGACCGTTATGGCCAGCACTGCCTTTTTGTTGTAGGACTTTTTCTTTGAGAGCAGCCGCTGGACATTTTGAAGCGGTTTGGGATCTTCAAGCGTTCGAGTGCAAGATGGTACCTAGATCTTGAGGGAAAGTGCATATCTCCAGGAAGCTGAATGCAGTTCAGTGGGTGCAAGTTACATGTTGAGCAGCTGATGGCCCAGAAAACTTTCTAAAATGAAGAGGCCATGCTGCAATTGCCTTTTATTTTGAAGCTTCTAAACTGTGCAGCCAACAATGAAATGATTCTTTGTAGAGAGCTTTTTGGATAATTGGTTAGCTGAGAAAGGACATTTCGATGTGATACCGATGGATAAGGATAGGGGATACAAGCTGGGAACTGAGCAACCAGTGTCCAATCACTGACAAAGGTCACAGTGACCTTCTCTGAAACGGGAAGACGGGGGAGAAAATCGCTTGCCCGAAAATGTAGATATCTTAGGTAGAGAAGCTGGAAGAATGCAAACATAGAAGCAAAATAATTATTAGAAGATAGAAGTAGGTGTGGTTGATCCAAGTGTGCTTTAACCAATAATGAACTCAGCTTTTGCAATATGTATAAGCTTCATTAACACCAATATAAATATGTGTGAGTTTTCAATAAACTTTGGGATTTGCCATTCACGCATATGGTGTGTCGCATTTCTCCCGCCGTTCACGACAATTCTTCTTCCTTCTGGGCTACATGCAGGATCCCATTCTGTCAGTACCCGAGAGCCAGGATCCACAGCGGAGCTCTTGTCCCTCCACTGCTCCCACACGAACGGGGCTGGGCTAGAAAAGTGCTTGTCTTTTTCCTGGGCACTGTCAGCGCTCTTCTAAATAACCACACCCCAGCATTGTCAACTCACAAAACCAGGACACGCACCGAGCCCAGCTCACAACCACCCCCAGGACCCAGCCAAGTCAGAAACGTCCCTGCTCTCCAATCAACTGTGTCAGGACAAAAAGATGTCACCGATCTTCCCCTTCCAAGTGGATACTCTTCTTTGCCCCACACTCAAAGGCCGACACCAGATCTTCTGCCCTAACAAACTTTTTCTCTCTCACAGAGCCTGGTAACAAACTTGAAAATGTTGGCCGAGCTCGCAAAACTGTTGGTGGAGAAAGCTCTTTGCTGCCTACAATTTCAATTGCACCCATCAAACTATAAACGTGCACCCTGCTATCGCCACTTTCCTTCTCAGCTCTAGGTACCACCGTAAGCCTTCAATCTCTCAGAGTCAGGATCCAAATGGGATGGCACCAGGGACTGCTCACACAGTCCCTAAAGCTACAAGGGACAAAAAACCTGTCCTGCAGAGGCCTGGCCTGGCCTCTGCATTGCCACTGACAGTTCAACAACTCGAACCCAGAGAACTGCCTATTGGGAAAAGCCTTTCAATTCACTGAGACCACCCAAAGTGGCCACCCAAACTTTGCCAAAGGGAGGAGGAACTAGAAGCCCATCTCAAAAGAAATGGCATCCCCTCCTCCAAAATCCAAAGCATCCAGGGCCTGATCCTCTACAAAGGTGTCAGACCACTGTTATTGGGCATTACCTGTGCGGGGCACTAGCTAGGCTGCACACCAAGACCCAGCGCAGCTCTTTACCTTGTCCAAAAGAAGTGTGCTGGCAGAATTTCAAGAAGGCTGCCTTGAGAAAGTGGAAAACACATGCCAAATGGATTCTTGCAGGAAGGAGACTGCCTTCCAAAGATGGATACCGACTCCATGATTGTACAAATTGAGTCAGTGCTTCCACACCAAATATGCCAGCATAGAAAGTTGCTGCCGCCCTTAAGCTGCACGACACAGCTTCTTATCTGCACCTCCAACACTGGGGCTAAGTTCTTTCCTTCCCATGAGAAAGCATTGCTGTTCTCCTTCAGGAACTTACCGAGCAAAAGTTGCATACCACGTCCGGTACTGACTCTGTCCAACAATGGCTCCTACACAGAAAGGACCAGGACAGAAATGTCTTGCTGTACTATACCTTCCCACGATACCTTATCATCAGCCCTACCAACATTGCCACCGTATCTTTTACTTCCCAAGCAAGGAAAGGCACTCCAAGTCACTTGGCTTTGCCTTGCCTCCAGTACCATGCCTAGTTTTCCTAGCCTACCCTACCCTAGCTTTGCTTGCTTGCCTATGTCTGCCTTGCCTAGCCCTTCCAATAACTTCCTGGCTTTGCTTTGCCTTGTCTACCACTCTTTGCCTTGCCTTCCATGCAGGTAAGGCAATGCAAAGCAAGTGTAGGCAATTGTAGGCAAGTCAAGGGACAGGTTGGCAAGACTGAAGCCGTGAGGGGAAAGCAAATGGAGTGGTAGGTGAGACAAGTGCCAGAAGTTAGAGGCAAGGCTGGGCATAGGAGGTAATGGTAACCGGAAGGGCTAGGCAAGGCCAAGCCCTGTAGGAAAACTGCAGGCAGGTCAAATGTGAGGCATGGGTATGCAAGGGAATGCAAAGCAATGGAGAATGAGCAGGGCATGGCAAGGAAACTGGTTGGTTGCCCAAAGCAAGGCAAGTGGCAGGTCCGTTCAAAGATTGCTGGTACACAAAAGCGGCCCGGACGGACCGCTCTGTCCAGCCTTGATCTTGCATGGGTCATGTCTAATCTGCACCTAAGACACTTGGGTTGCCTGCTTTCCTTTGTATGCAAAAGAACTGTCATTCTGCCCCTGAAGCCCAAGGGTGAAAGATGAACTTTGTGTCCAAAATTCAAGGCATGTAAGCATAGATGTCAGAAGAAAGCTGTCAGGACAGATAGGTGTGCTTGCACGTGGCCTCCTCCAGGCTTCTTCTCACAAGCTCCTGAAACGCTGGGCCTTGAGAAAAAATAGCCAGTGGAAGCCTGGAGAATCCTAGGAGAAGCAGGCAGGGCAATGCATGTTGAAGAGATTCCACAAAAAGAGAGGTGGTGAATTCCAGGTGGGGGACTGGTGAGCAAGGTAATGCAAGGCAAGGAAGGGGTTCAAGGACAAGGCCAGACAAGTGGTGGCTTTGCCAGGCAACACAAAAGAGAGGGAGACAAAGCAATAAGAGTCCTAGAAGGAGAAGGAAATGAAAGATTGGAGCTGGACAAATGGGAAGGAAAAGAAGGATAGGTGAGCAAGTCAATACAAGGCACTGGGTTGGTATGAAGGGCAAGGGAAGGACATGCATGGGTCAGGAAGGCAAGGGAAAAGAAAGGAATTGTCAGCAATGACAAGGAAATGCAAGATTGGGTAGGAAAGGCAAGGCAATGTGGGGGAGGGATAGGCAACACAATGGGTATCTTAACAGGAAATGTCCATGCACAGCAAGGCCGAAGGAGAAGTGGTAGAGAGGTCAAGCTGGGAAATAGGTGAGTGTGTGCAGCTAAGAAAGAAAGAAAGAAAGTGCGTAGCTCTCGTGTCTGTCTGTGTGTGTGTGTGTGTGTGTGTGTGTGAGTGAAGTTTGCAGGATGTAAAGCAAAGAAAGGTGTCTCTTGATTGTGGAGTGAATGGATGTTTTTGAACGTAAGTGGCAAGGTCCAAGCAACCTTTTCATCCTGGTACATCTGTGTCTGTGAGACATAGTCAGAAACGTCTCCTTTTAGATTCAGACTGCAAGCAGGACACAGAATGTGACTGTGTTAATAGCTGAGCAGGAAAGCACATCACATCAGCATGTTTCAACAGAAGCAGTTAGTGCGAGAAGGAGATGGACGTGTGGGACTCCAGCAATGTGGCAATGCACTCAGCTGAGAAGCAAAGTGCAATGCCTCGGTGTATGCTCTGAAAATAAAAAGCTGCAAGGAAAAAGCAAGGGGACAGGCCAGTGAAATCTTTCTGTCCTGGCACACTGAGCTGTTTGAAGGTGAACCTCTGTTTGGTTTCACTAAGGACTCGGAGACATGGAGAGGATGTGCTTGTCCATGTAGCTGAGAAGGAAAGTGAGAATCACCGGTACGTTTGGCAGAGTTTGTAGGCTGCGAGGAGAAGGTGAGGGCCAGGCCTGGCTTCTGGCTGTGGCACTTGTTGCAAGGAAGAAGCTGCTGGATGGTTAAGCTTTTGGGGATCTGCAAGAGTGAAAGACTACGCTGGTACCTCATAAAATTAATGCTTGTTGATCATCTGGCTGAATCTATGACATAAACCAGAAGTGAAATTTCCCCCCATTTCCCTCAGTTTTTTCACCTTTTCATCCAACAGCCTGGGCCTTTTTGAAGCTGCTGTCAAACGCCTTGCCTTGGAAGCTAGAAGTATCTCAGTTCACCTGCTAAGAAACACGGGAAAGAACTCAAGTCAATTTCAGAATTGCCCTGAGCAGAGCTGGTGTTTCGGTACCGTAAATTTCCATTGCGAATATGTGCAAAAATCACCATTTTATTAGGCAAACAGTTGAAATACACTAGCAGCTTCATCTTCTTGTCGCTGCAGTCCTTGGAAGTTTTGCTATTTACTGAAACAGGAAACAGATCAAACACGAGAAGCTTAAGAATCCAAGCTCACTGCCATTGTACAAATAGCACAAACTTGATGAATTCAAGTTACCATTGTAACATACAGAATGGCTCTATTCAAGAAAATGGATGTGTCGTCCTTCACGGGGGCAGAAAACCTTTCTACCACGTGAACTCTGGGAGTAATCCATCATGCCTCAGTGTGCTGTGGCTGGTCAGAGAGCTACACGATGGATCTCTTTGCCTATGGCACTCTCAGGGCTCAAAGCTGCACATAAACTCCCCTTCCTTACAGACACACTAGTAAAGCCCACCGAAAATGCCGTTCTCCAGACAGCTTACTGAAACCAGCTAGGAGTTCCCAGCATCACGCTGGGCACTTCTGTCCACAGATGGCTTTGCTTTTAATGAACCAGAACAGAGCTGCGTTTTTCTAGTCTTTAGCTCTACTAAGGTATTTGATGTAACATGGCGAGAAAAAATCTCTTTCGACAATGATAATAACAGAGGGGATAATGTACCTTTTGCTGCTATCTCCTTCTGCTGCTCCATTTTGCTTGCTTTGTTATTGCTTTCTGTCAAAGAAACGCCAGCAAAATCCCTCATCAAGTCCTGCTGTGAAGACAGACTGCCAGAAAGGTAGAGAAACTTTGAACCTTTCCAAGACCCTTGTAGCACATGTCTTGGTCAATTGGTATGCAGATCCTTTCTTCCAGCAGGACTTTTTTGCACCGTTAGCGCACATTGAACTGAATCCAGTACAAAAGCAGTGAATAGAGGAACTTTTCTTTTCATTGGAATGGTGATAAAAATGCATATCCAATAAAAGCATTTTAGAGCAGCAGGAAGATTTTCTATGTAGCTAGCAAATCATAAAAAGATGCATATTTACCGGTGGGGTTCCTCTCGGAATTTCAAAGAATTCCAGACAGAAAACACAGCTTAGTAAACTGCAAATCTAAATCACAGTATCTAGAAAGGTGACATGAAAAAGAGCAAGAGGAAGAAAACCAAAAAGAAAACCAAAGGAAGCCAGAAATAAGGCACAACCTCTCCTCCTTCTCCGCTTACTACAGTACCTTAGAAGTACCTGTGAGTGTCCTAACAGTCACATAAGTAGAAAACTGTGCCAAGAACAATTGTGGAAACTGGAAAACCCTGCGATCCGAACAGAAACATAGGGTTTGCTTTCACGACGATTAAATCTGCATGCAATGCGTACAGTAAGGGGATGTTTTGTATATTCAAAAACAATTCAAAAATATTTCCAAATCGAAGGGGCTGCTTTTTATTTCTTTTGAATTACTTGGTTAAATATGGTGCACGTTAAAATACTGCAGAGATGTGGTTCATTTTACAATGCCAACTGCAAAGGAGGGAAGCATTTTGTGTGCTTAAGAAAGCAAAGTATTGGAGAGTGTTTTTGTTACTTCTTTGGAAGGTTAGAATATGCGTAAAAGATGCTAGCTGGGGACTTACAATTAATGAATTATTTACTGTCAGTAGGTCAAATGACATTAGCTTTCAAAAAGGAAAAGGAGTCTTATTCCACGTGCCAATTTTAAAGTAGATTAATAAGCCTTCAGCAGAATATGGATATGAAGAGGGATATGACATGAAAGGGTAAGCAACACTGGTGACAGCAAAAGGCTTACCTGCTTCACACAAATACAGGAGATAAAATACTGTTTTTTCACAAACATTGCTATCCAGAGCTTTCCTTGAAAAGTTTCAATGCCAATCATGACAGTAAAATTCTGAGTGACAGTAACATTCACTCTATCATGAATAAAATTTACTCAATCATGACAGCAAAATTTGCTCAATGAGGAGTAAAATTCTTCGTGTAAGCGAAGTACCTTAAGCAAAGGGTAGCTCAAGCATAACTGGCATTTGATGTCAACAAAGGCAACTTGGCCTGCACGTGTCACATCTACTGCATTCAAAAGCTTACTCTGTCTCAGATTTCCTTTTGAGGGATACCAAGGCAAGCCGTTAAACTGCATGAAAATGATGACTTAAAGGAGGATATATTAGAAGCATGGAATAATGGTTAATGTTCTTTTCCTTCCAACTGCTTTGTTTGCCCGTTTAAATTTTTTAAGTCCTTCCTGGTATCACCGTGGTAGCAGTGCAGCAAGTGTTTGGTTGTAAGCTGTCCATCTTGCCAGCTTCTGGACTGCCTTCAGAAAACTTCCCACTGGTTTTGTATAGAAATCACAAGCAGTAGAGATGACAAAGACTGCAGAAACCTTCTCATCTCCTTCTAGAGCAGGAGCGTGTCTTTGACCCACTCTTAACTAGACAACTTTCATCAGTCATGAGAGAGTCTCATGTTCAAGAGCTAAGCAATGACAGCTGTAAAGGACAAAAAGCACACTGATATTTTCTTGGGACTCCAGCACAGAGCAATGAAGGAGCTTGAATTCACCTTCTTGGAAAGTTTTAAAATGCACATGAAGTTGAGGAGAGGAGCTAAGCCATGGTAACTTTTGTTGAGTATGTCTGCGTAGACAGAGTTTCCATCACCGCAGAAGGAAGGAATGTCATTTAACCCACATAATCATCTCTAGCTGCTAAGCTGCGCTTACTGCAGATTATCCGCAACATATTTTACGGGGTGAGCTTTTATGTGTAATCCCTGAGTAACATTCCAGAGAGAAGTATTTTGGAGGGGGGGAAAGCCCAACTCTTAACTGTTTCAAATAATGGTTACATTTGAAAGTCAAAAAAGATGTAAAACCTTTCTTTCCTAGACCTATTACCAGCACCAACTGTACCAGAATTTACGACGCTTTTACTATGGCAGCATAACTCTACCGTGGACGCTCTCGCTCTGGACTATTCCTTAAGAAACAAAGTCCCCGAGAGAACTAAAACAAAATTAGCCAAAAATATTGGGCTGGATGATTTCAAAGGCTATGTACTAAAGGCCAAACACTTGTAATAATAGTAATGAGTGGACTAAAAGTTAAAGCATTACTCAGTTCAAAGATATCTTGTTCTCACAGAAGACTGTAAAAAAACTCTATTTTTCTGGGTCTGTTTTGTGCATTTAGATGTACCTTCTACTCCTTTCCACTGTCTGCGAATGTTTATGACAAGGTTGGAGGACCTCATGTAACCTTCTAGAAGTAAAGAAAGACAAGCCAGTCAAGAAAGGCAAAATTGTTAATGGCAGGTGGAAAGAGGGAGGCCAAGAATAGAAAACAAAAGAACAATAATAATTAAACGCCCTCCCTGTCTTCTGTGAAAAGTAAAGGCACAGACAAGAAAGAACAACTGCAAAATTCTCACGAGAAAAACGCACTTGATCTGGCTCAAGTATTTTGGGCTACATTTCTTGCTGTTTTCTCATGCCAAACATCTTAACCATTGAAGGTGTCCCTTTTCTCTTTCTGGAATACAGCTAGGAAGATGGCTGTGTCATTGCTGTCAAGCTGTTATTCTCGGAGGTGTCCAGTTCAAAATCCTAGATGAACTGCTTTGCTCTGTCTCTTTAATATGGCATGACTTAACCACTTACAGTTTCAGCAGCTGAACTTGCCCAGCCCTACAATTCTTTAATCTTTGAATGGTTATATTAGCTCCTTGGCAACTGGCATTTGTAAGTCCATGCAACTGTGCAGAATTTGCACTATGAGATGATGCCAAATGAGTCATGGCAGTAGATTAACTAGGACATGCAAAGCAGAGAGGAGGGAATGAGAGCACAAGAAGAGGGTACAATCTCCTTTTTTTCTGCAACAGGGCTAACACCGTAGAAATCAAAAGGAACACAAATCCTCCTAGGGGTAGTTCTTGCAAAAAACAAAGACTTCTTTTTGTGTTCACAGATCACAGCAAAATGCGGATGACAAAACCAGGCCATTGAGTCACATGCAGTATGAAGCAGTATGAAAGAGGAAAGCAGCTGAGAGCCTCAACCCTGCTGAGTAGTCTCAGTATTCTTCTCGACATTAGCAGAAATTTGAAATGAGTCTCTGAAAATTACAAAGGAGGCAGAAGAAAAGGGAGCAATGACTCCTCTGGCATAGTGTTTCCTAACAGGGATCTTCAAAATGTAAAGATTGTATCATCCTTTCAACTGAAGGAAGGTATTAAAACAACAGGAAGGAAATGGCATCACATGCTAGAAAGACTCTGGGCAGTGTACTTCTAGACAGAAAGGCCACTGATGGAAAACCGACTAAACTGGCACCAATGCAGCAGCATTGTATTAAAGCCCAAAAATACCCACCGCTTCACTCTTTGCCATTCCGTTCATATGGACACAGCAGCTCTGCAACATTCCTACTGATCATCTCCTTGGCAAACTGGGAGTGAGGGTCCCTAGTGATGCAGAGTCCCCAGGCAGGTGCAGAGGAGAGTTGCTTTTTTGCAAAAACCAGGCTTTTGAAGCACTCAGGCCTTTATCAGTTCCACAGCTTTAAGCCATAACAAAATTCATTCAACCAACCATCATACACCACGCCGTGAACACGTGACCATTCTAGAACTTGTTGATCTACCTCTGATTCAGCGGCCTCACCTTCCCATAGTCCTTTTCTGCTTAGCCAAAGTATCGGGCCTCAGCCCAAGGCCTTCCTTTTGTAAGCTTCTACCTATATGCAGCAGCAAACCACTATTTTCTTCCGTGCCAAGAGTTTAAGTAGATGATTTGCATCTGCCCTTCCGGTGAAACGTAATGGGGAGAGAAAATTCTGTTGGAAATGTTCAGTCATTCAGTTTTCTAGACAGGCCAAATCAAAAGAAAAGCAAGCTATAGGATTGTGTACTTGCTCTTACAAAGCACCTGCTGCCCTCTGACAATGAACTAGCAGAAAACCAGCAAAAATAAGACTTGAGGCAAACAAGCCTTTGAAGGGAATTATGCCATGATAAAGAAAGACAACACATTTCCAGCTTGTCGAGATACTTGAAATGTCAGCAAAGGCTTGAGGGCAAAGGCTGAACGAATGGGGAAAGGTTACAAGAATCCCAAGAAAAACATGACCATGGATTAAAAGAATCCCAACAGGTCAACTGACCTGTTGAAGTTTTCAGGAAATCAGTGGCTGCTGATTTAGATAGGCCATTCAAGTTAATTTCCCCGTGCACCTTCCACTCCTTTTTCACCTGTCACCATCACAGGGTGAATTGGGACCATGGAATCACAATTCTTTGGATTCTGTTCTTAGCTTTAGGAGACAACTACAGCAGTTGAAGTAGCTGTTACTGATGTGATACCCAGGAACACAGAGTTGACACATTTCATTCATGTCCAATCACAACTAGCCATATCTAAGAGGATAGGATTGGCCTCTTTTCATGATGCTTTTCTTATTTTACAGCCTGCTATGATTCTGCTGAAACTTTTTCATTAGTTTCTCTCTAAAAAGGAGAAAGTCCAATGTCCCTCCCTACTGGTGCAGGTTTACCATTCGGTTTGTCGAGTCTAAAAATGGAATTGGAACTAGCAGGAATTACTGTGTTTAAAGCGTCCGGTCCGTTCAGACAGTCTCAGGGCGATAAAAGCCTAGATGTTATTGGCTAAATACTGTTTCCCCCAAGAGCGGACGCACGCAATTTAATCCAACTTTTTATAACAAACTCCAATAATACAGAATCCAGTCATACAAAAGAGTCACCAAGAAGCAGGAAGAATTCTCGGACCATTTAGGGTAGCAAACTTCTCACCTTCTTTTGGAGTGAGCATAATCTGCTAGCTGAAGTAACAAACTTGAGGACAGAAATCGCCCTACTATTGAGAAGTTGTTGACAAGAGAACCACCTAAGCTGTGTGACTTTCCCTTTTCTATTCATTGGTCAAGCCTAGTAGCCTAAAATTTACGGGCTCAATCAAAGACAAATGCAATCTAGTCAGAGGTCTATGAAAAGTCCAAAACTAACCAGAATTCTTCTTAGACAATGGAAATGGAAGCAGAGCTACCAATTTCCTTGCCACATATCCCTAAAACTCATTCCTTTCTAGTCATAACTAACGTATAGCCACCAGTACAATCAGGAAAAGATGAAACTTACAGATGTCAGCGAGGGAAGGATTTGAAAGAACTCTTCCCATTATTCATCGTCTAGACAGCAACTATCATTAAAATCAGAGCCCTTTTAGTAGGGCTTTCCTTGTGGGAAATTCAGGACTCCAGGACAACGGAGCGAGAGGATTAAGCAGAAGCCATTGATTGTTGACATGATGCACTTCCACATTCTAAATCTCTGCACACGCTAGGCCCGCATTTTTATCTTGGTGCCTTTGTTATGTCCACACATTCTGTGTGTACCTCTCAGAAGATACGTTTGGTTACAGTCCAGGCGCTTTGCTGCCCCCCGTTATCGAGTTCTTGTAGTCTTGGAATTTGGTTTCTCAACTTCTCTTTCTTCTTTTAGCACGGCTTATGTCGTAGTAACCTTGATGAATTCCAGAGGGCTCTGAGAAAATTCTGAGAAGAACATATTCCAGCTGGATGGCTGGTGCACCCTTTAGTCTAAGAGGTTCAGCTACATTGCTACAATTTCCCCCTTCTTCGTCTTGCACCAGCTAAACCCTTTGCACTGTATTTACTTCCAAGAGGCTCACCAGTTTCATGATGCATGGAATAACAAGAAGCAATATAATAATGACTACTAGTAACAACAAAGTTCCCTTGACAAGATCTTCCAACCATCGAGTTGTTTCCCATCTCTCAAACCATTCATGCGTAACCCTCTCATTCCCAATCAATTTCTTCATGTTATCTTGTCCTTGTTTGAGTTTCCAGTGAATGACTGCAGAAGGGTTAGAGAGGTTCAAAAAACACATTCCTTCAAAATCCTCACACTCTTGCCCATGTGCTAACAAGAAAGCTAGAGCAGCTTTATTTTGCAGTGTGCAATGACTAATGGTATCTACACCAGTGAGAACCTGATTTAAAGTCGCTGATCTTACCTTGAGTTGACCACCCAGCATCGCAACTTCTTAAGCAAACTCGAAGCTTGACCAACAGCGACACCTGCTGTCAGGAATGGCACAATTAATCGAGAGGAGCGCCCAAACCTGTACACAATTGAGGCAAGGGCGTCTAAAGCTTATGCTTCTTCTTTCAGATCCCGGGATGCGAAGAATCGAGTTCTTCGCGCACAGAGCATTGTGCCAGGGGCGGTACGCTCCGGTGCGGCGCTTGTGCCGAAAGAAGCCGGGGACCGGCACTTAGCTTCGGAGAGCTGCGTATCTGCGTCTTCTGCGTGTCTTGCCGCTCAACACTCAGCAAAAAGCTTTTCCACCATATCTTGCAAAGAGAAACACTGCCAGTAAATGAAACATCCAAAATCATGTTCTAAAGCTTGTACAGAGGTCTGAAAAGAGTTTTGCAATACGGAAAAGATAGTTGTGCAGAACTCGTTCCTTTCGAATATAATAACAATGGAAAAGGCAGGAGGGTGGTAAAATACTGTTTTCTCTAAGTCTGGATGCAGCCCACACTGTGCCTGCGTGGTGCGGCTTGCATCTTGGCCTTTGGGAAGCTGCCGCTCTCTCCGACTCCCGGAGGCGAAGAAGCGGCTTCTTTGCGCACAACATTGTGCCGAGCGCGGGGAGCTCCTGAGAGCGGTTTGTGCGGAAAGAAGCCAGGGACCGGCACTTAGAATCGGAGAGCTGCGTATCTGCGTCTTCTGCGTGTCTTGCCGCTCAACACTCAGCAAAAAGCTTTTTCACCATATCTTGCAAAGAGAAACTCTGCCAGTATAGAAAACATCCAAAATCATTTTCTCAACTTGCACGGGGGTCTGAAAAGAGTTTTGCAAGAAGGAAAGCTAGTTGTCCAAAACTCGTTTCTTTCGAATATAATAACAATGGAAAAGGCAGGAGAGTGGTAAAATACTGTTTTCTGTAAGTCTGAATGCTGCCCACAATGTGCTTGTGTGGTGCGACTTGCACGTTCGCTTTCGGGAAGCTGCCGCACTCTCCCTCTCCCGGAGGCGAAGAAGCGGCTTCTTCGCACACAGAGCATTGGGTCGGTCGCAGTGAGCACCTAAGCGCGGCTTGTGCCGAAAGAAGCCGTGGACCGGCACTTAACTTCGGAGAGCTCCGTATCTGCGTCTTCTGCGTGTCTTGCCGCTCAACACTCAGCAAAAAGCTCTTCCACCATATCTTGCAAAGAGAAACTCTGCCAGTATAGAAAACATCCAAAATCATGTTCTAAAGCTTGTACAGAGGTCTGAAAAGAATTTTGCAAAACGGAAAAAATAGCTGTCCAAAACTCGTTCTTTTCGAATATAAGAACAATGGAAAAGGCAGGAGGGTGGTAAAATACTGTTTTCTCTAAGTCTGAATGCTGCCCACAATGTGCTTGTGTGGTGCGACTTGCACCTTCGCTTTCGGGAAGATGCCGCACTCTCCGTCTCGCGGAGGCGAAGAAGCGGCTTCTTCGCACCCAGAGCATTGGGTCGGTCGCAGTGAGCACCTAAGCGCGGCTTGTGCCGAAAGAAGCCGTGGACCGGCACTTAGCTTCGGAGAGCTCCGTATCTGCGTCTTCTGCGTGTCTTGCCGCTCAACACTCAGCAAAAAGCTCTTCCACCATATCTTGCAAAGAGAAACTCTGCCAGTATAGAAAACATCCAAAATCATGTTCTAAAGCTTGCACAGAGGTCTGAAAAGAATTTTGTAATACGGAAAAGTTAGTTGTGCAGAACTCGTTCCTTTCGAATATAATAAAGACAGAAAAGGCAGGAGAGTGGTAAAATACTGTTTTCTCTAAGTCTGGATGCAGCCCACACTGTTGCTGTGTGGTGCGACTTTTATCTTCGCCTTTGGGAAGCTGCCGCTCTCTCCGTCTCCGGGAGGCGAAGAAGCGGCTTCTTTGCGCACAGAGCATTGTTTGGGTCGCAGTGCTTTTCAAAGAGCGGTTTGTGCCGAAAGAAGCCGGGGACCGGCACTTAGCTTCGGAGAGCTGCGTATCTGCGTCTTCTGCGTGTCTTGCCGCTCAACACTCAGCAAAAAGCTCTTCCACCATATCTTGCAAAGAGAAACTCTGCCAGTATAGAAAACATCCAAAATCATGTTCTAAAGCTTGTACAGAGGTCTGAAAAGAGTTTTGCAATACGGAAAAGTTAGTTGTGCAGAACTCGTTCCTTTCGAATATAATAACAACGGAAAAGGCAGGAGAGTGGTAAAATACTGTTTTCTCTAAGTCTGAATGCTGCCCACACTGTTGCTGTGTGGTGCGACTTGTATCTTCGCCTTTGGGAAGATGCCGCTCTCTCCGTCTCCGGGAGGCGAAGAAGCGGCTTCTTTGCGCACAGAGCATTGTTTGGGTCGCAGTGCTTTTCGAAGAGCGGTTTGTGCCGAAAGAAGCCGGGGACCGGCACTTAGCTTCGGAGAGCTGCGTATCTGCGTCTTCTGCGTGTCTTGCCGCTCAACACTCAGCAAAAAGCTCTTCCACCATATCTTGCAAAGAGAAACACTGCCAGTAAATAAATTATCCAAAATCATGTTCTAAACTTGCACGGAGGTCTGAAAAGAGTTTTGCAAGAAGGAAAGCTAGTTGTCCGAAACTCGTTCTTTTCGAATATAATAACAACGGAAAAGGCAGGAGAGTGGTAAAATACTGTTTTCTCTAATTCTGGATGCTGCCCACACTGTGCCTGCGTGGTGCGGCTTGCATCTTCGGCTTTTTGAAGCTGCCGCTCTCTCCGTCTCCCGGAGGCGAAGAAGCGGCTTCTTTGCGCACAGAGCATTGTTTGGGTCGCAGTGCTTTTCGAAGAGCGGTTTGTGCCGAAAGAAGCCGGGGACCGGCACTTAGAATCGGAGAGCTGCGTATCTGCGTCTTCTGCGTGTCTTGCCGCTCAACACTCAGCAAAAAGCTCTTCCACCATATCTTGCAAAGAGAAACTCTGCCAGTATAGAAAACATCCAAAATCATGTTCTAAAGCTTGTACAGAGGTCTGAAAAGAGTTTTGCAATACGGAAAAGTTAGTTGTGCAGAACTCGTTCTTTTCGAATATAAAAACAATGGAAAAGGCAGGAGAGTGGTAAAATACTGTTTTCTCTAAGTCTGAATGCTGCCCACAATGTGCTTGTGTGGTGCATCTTGCATCTTCGCCTTTGGGAAGCTGCCACTGGCCGAGTCTCCCGGAGGCGAAGAAGCGGCTTCTTTGCGCACAGAGCATTGTTTGGGTCCCGGTGCATTTCGGAGAGCGGCTTCTGCCGAAAGATGCCCGGGACCGGCACTTAGCTTCGGAGAGCTGCGTATCTGCGTCTTCTGCGTCTCTTGCCGCTCAACACTTAGCAAAAAGCTTTTCCACCATATCTTCCAAGGAGAAATTGTGCCAGTACACAAAACATCCCAGATCTTTTTCTAAAAAATGCACATAGCTATTCGAACTGTTTAATTAGAAGGAAAAGATAGTTGTCGAAAACTCTTTTTATTTGATTATTCTGTGAATGGAAAAGTCAGGAGAGTGGTAAAGTAGTCTTTTCTATTTGTTTGAAAGGTGCTCAGGTTTTGCTGGTATTAGGCGGCTTGGTTCTTAGCCTTTAGGAGGGTGCCGCTCTCTCCGTCTCCCGGAGGCGAAGAAGCGGCTTCTTTGCGCACAGAGCATTGTGCAGGGCGCCGGGAGCACCTGAGAGCGGCTTGTGCCGAAAGAAGCCGGGGACCGGCACTTAGCTTCGGAGAGCTCCGTATCTCCGTCTTCTTAGGTTCTTGTCGGTCAACACTCAGCAAAAAGCTTTTCCCCCATATCTTGCAAAGAGAAACTCTGCCAGTAAATAAAACATCCAAAATCATGTTCTAAAGCTTGTACAGAGGTCTGAAAAGAGTTTTGCAGAAGGAAAAGATAGCTGTCCAAAACTCGTTTCTTTCGAATATAAGAACAATGGAAAAGGCAGGAGAGTAGTAAAGTACTGTTTTCTCGAAGTCTGAATGCTGCCCACAATGTGCTTGTGTGGTGCGGCTTGCATCTTCGCCTTTGGGAAGCTGCCGCTCGCCGAGTCTACCGGAGGCGAAGAAGCGACTTCTTTGCGCACAGAACATTGGGCCGGTCGCAGTGAGCACCTAAGCGCGGCTTGTGCCGAAAGAAGCCGGGGACCGGCACTTAGCTTCGGAGAGCTGCGTATCTGCGTCTTCTGCGTGTCTTGCCGCTCAACACTTAGCAAAAAGCTTTTCCCCCATATCTTGCAAAGAGAAACTCTGCCAGTAAATAAAACATCCAAAATCATGTTCTAAAGCTTGCACAGAGGTCTGAAAAGAGTTTTGCAGAAGGAAAAGATAGCTGTCCAAAACTCGTTTCTTTCGAATATAAGAACAATGGAAAAGGCAGGAGAGTAGTAAAGTACTGTTTTCTCGAAGTCTGAATGCTGCCCACAATGTGCTTGTGTGGTGCGGCTTGCATCTTCGCCTTTGGGAAGCTGCCGCTCGCCGAGTCTACCGGAGGCGAAGAAGCGACTTCTTTGCGCACAGAACATTGGGCCGGTCGCAGTGAGCACCTAAGCGCGGCTTGTGCCGAAAGAAGCCGGGGACCGGCACTTAGCTTCGGAGAGCTGCGTATCTGCGTCTTCTGCGTGTCTTGCCGCTCAACACTCAGCAAAAAGCTCTTCCACCATATCTTGCAAAGAGAAACTCTGCCAGTATAGAAAACATCCAAAATCATGTTCTAAAGCTTGTACAGAGGTCTGAAAAGAGTTTTGCAATACGGAAAAAATAGCTGTCCAAAACTCGTTCCTTTCGAATATAATAACAATGGAAAAGGCAGGAGGGTGGTAAAATACTGTTTTCTGTAAGTCTGAATGCTGCCCACAATGTGCTTGTGTGGTGCGACTTGCACCTTCGCTTTCGGGAAGCTGCCGCACTCTCCGTCTCCCGGAGGCGAAGAAGCGGCTTCTTCGCACACAGAGCATTGGGTCGGTCGCAGTGAGCACCTAAGCGCGGCTTGTGCCGAAAGAAGCCGGGGACCGGCACTTAGCTTCGGAGAGCTGCGTATCTGCGTCTTCTGCGTCTCTTGCCGCTCAACACTCAGCAAAAAGCTTTTCCAACATATCTTGCAAAGAGAAACACTGCCAGTAAATGAAACATCCAAAATCATGTTCTAAAGCTTGTACAGAGGTCTGAAAAGTGTTTTGCAATACGGAAAAGATAGTTGTGCAGAACTCGTTCCTTTCGAATATAATAACAATGGAAAAGGCAGGAGGGTGGTAAAATACTGTTTTCTCTAAGTCTGGATGCAGCCCACACTGTTGCTGTGTGGTGCAACTTGCATCTTCGCCTTTGGGAACCTGCCGCTCGCCGAGTGTCCGGGAGGCGAAGAAGCGGCTTCTTTGCGCACAGAGCATTGTTTGGGTCGCAGTGCTTTTCGAAGAGCGGCTTGTGCCGAAAGAAGCCGGGGACCGGCACTTAGCTTCGGAGAGCTGCGTATCTGCGTCTTCTGCGTGTCTTGCCGCTCAACACTTAGCAAAAAGCTTTTCCCCCATATCTTGCAAAGAGAAACTCTGCCAGTAAATAAAACATCCAAAATCATGTTCTAAAGCTTGTACAGAGGTCTGAAAAGAGTTTTGCAGAAGGAAAAGATAGCTGTCCAAAACTCGTTTCTTTCGAATATAAGAACAATGGAAAAGGCAGGAGAGTAGTAAAGTACTGTTTTCTCGAAGTCTGAATGCTGCCCACAATGTGCTTGTGTGGTGCGGCTTGCATCTTCGCCTTTGGGAAGCTGCCGCTCGCCGAGTGTACCGGAGGCGAAGAAGCGGCTTCTTCGCACACAGAACATTGGGCCGGTCGCAGTGAGCACCTAAGCGCGGCTTGTGCCGAAAGAAGCCGGGGACCGGCACTTAGCTTCGGAGAGCTGCGTATCTGCGTCTTCTGCGTGTCTTGCTGCTCAACACTCAGCAGAAACTTTTCCACCATATCTTGCAAAGAGAAACACTGCCAGTAAATAAAATATCCAAAATCATGTTCTAAACTTGCACGGAGGTCTGAAAAGAGTTTTGCAAGAAGGAAAAGTTCGCTGTCCAAAACTCCTTCCTTTCGAATATAACAATGGAAAAGGCAGGAGAGTGGTAAAATACTGTTTTCTCTAAGTCTGAATGCTGCCCACAATGTGCTTGTGTGGTGCATCTTGCATCTTCGCCTTTGGGAAGCTGCCACTGGCCGAGTGTCCCGGAGGCGAAGAAGCGGCTTCTTTGCGCACAGAGCATTGTTTGGGTCGCGGTGCATTTCGGAGAGCGGCTTCTGCCGAAAGATGCCCGGGACCGGCACTTAGCTTCGGAGAGCTGCGTATCTGCGTCTTCTGCGTCTCTTGCCGCTCAACACTTAGCAAAAAGCTTTTCCACCATATCTTCCAAGGAGAAATTGTGCCAGTACACAAAACATCCCAGATCTTTTTCTAAAAAATGCACATAGCTATTCGAACTGTTTAATTAGAAGGAAAAGATAGTTGTCGAAAACTCTTTTTATTTGATTATTCTGTGAATGGAAAAGTCAGGAGAGTGGTAAAGTAGTCTTTTCTCTTTGTTTGAAAGGTGCTCAGGTTTTGCTGGTATTAGGCGGCTTGGTTCTTAGCCTTTCGGAGGGTGCCGCTCTCTCCGTCTCCCGGAGGCGAAGAAGCGGCTTCTTTGCGCACAGAGCATTGTGCCGGTGGCGGTGTTCTCTGGAGAGCGGCTTCTGACGAAAGACGCCCTGGCAGGGGGCTTAGTTTCGGAGAGCTCTTTACTCTGCCTTCTGCCTCTCTCGTCGCATAAAACTGAGCAAAAAGCTTTTTTACTATGTCTTGCCAGGACAAACTGTGCCCGTACGGAAAGCATCTCCGCTCTTGTTCTAGAAGTTGCACGGAGGTCTGCAGAGTGTTTAGCAAGAAGCTAAAGAAAGTTGTCCAAAACTCCTTCTTTTTGAATGGTAATGTGAATGGAAAAGGCAGGAGAGAGGTAAGGTACTGTTTTCTTTAAGTTTGAGAGCTGCACACACAATCCCCATGTTGTGCGACTTTTTTCTTGGCTTTTAAAGAGGCGGCCGCGGTCTCCGTCTCCCGGAGGCGAAGAAGCCGCTTCTTTGCACACAGAGCATTGTGCCCGTCGCGGTGCGATCCCGAGCACGGCTTCTGCAGAAAGACGCCCGGGAGCGGCCCCTACCTTCGGAGAGCTCCGTATCTCTGAATCTGCTTCTCTTGTGGCCTACATCTTAGCAAAAAGCTTTCCTACTATGTCTCGCAAGGAGAAATTGTCCCAGTACAAAAAGCATCCTTGATCTTTTTCTGGAAGTTGCACGGAGTGTCAGCAGAGTGTTTAGCAAGAAGCAAAAGAAAGTTGTCCAAAACCCCTTTTCTTCCAATGTTCATGTGAATTGAAAAGGCAGGAGAATGAGGAAGTGCTGTTTTCTGTACGTTTGAAAGCTGTCACAAGGAGAAACTCTATCAGCACCTCAAGTTTTCCTCCATTTTACTCCCGAGATTTCTTTTGCTGTGCAGTCAAGAAGCACCCTTCTTTGTTAGTTATGCTGCAGGTTGTCTTCAAATGGCTTTGCTTTCTGTCCCCTCCTCCCCATTTCTAACAGGCACAAGCACATTCCCTTCCCGGAACAAAATCCTGGTAATAGAGCCAGGAAGACTACGCTTTGACTTTGAGAACCAAAACCTATCTAAGAGAAAATAGTCCATTCTTTGAGACCCAATAGCACACATCTGTGTGCAGGAGGAAGAGGGGTGTCTGTGTGCGTGAATGGGAAGTGTACTCGCCAACAAACTAGAGCCAATATTAGTAACCAACATGTAACAAGTGTGGACGTATATAATTCCCTGCTCTTTTTTGGATCTTTTTTCTTAAAGGTTATTTTGCTTTTAAAAATTTTCTAGTCATTTGAGAGATTCTTCTTTGTTTGTGTGAGAATAGAAATCTCCATAAAGCTTACTATGTAAAAGCAAGGTAATTCTTGGACTTGATGATGACTATTTGGGAGATGATATTTTCATCTGCAAAAATCAATTTCCATGTTTTGGAAATATTTTTGTCACGGAAAGTAGTAAGTTTCAAGATGTGTTTTTAGAAGGTGTAAAAATTGAGATCCTCATTTGTATCAAAGCCATACAAAGAATATCCCTTAAAACCATCCACTCCATCATTTCATTTTTGTATTTTTGACTTTTCAATAGCTAGTTCTCACTTTCAGATGGCTTTTAAATGCCCTGTTTTGACACAATTTTGTTATTCATTTCTAAGCTTCAAAATGATATTTAAGAAGAGTAATTTCCTGTAACTACTTGACAGTTTGCAAATTAACATCAAAGTGGAGGGAGGGAGGGAAGGAAGTGGCAGAAGGACTTGGCAGAAAGAAGGACATAATGGAAGGAAGGCAGTGAAAGAAGGAAGTGGGGGAAAGAAAGAAAAGAAAGAAAGAAAGAAAGAAGAAAGAAAGAAAGAAAGAAAGAAAGAAAGAAAGAAAGAGAAAGAATGAAAGAAACAAAGAAAGAAAGAAAGAAAGAAAAAGAAAGAAAGAAAGGGAAGAAAATTCCCAAATGTCAGAAACGTTAATGATAAAATACTTGCGTGTATGATAAAGAGCGAGGAGTAGATATTAGATATAGTATTGCTAAATGGCACATAAATGTGAGACCCAAACAGTTCAACTCCTTGGATAGCAGTTTCTCAGCATTACTATGTTATTTCTAGCTTCAACTTCTTACTGCTACTGTACAGAATGATTACCATAGAATAATGGAATGGTTGGCTTTGGAAGGGACCTTAAATTCACCTACGTCCTCCCCAGCATGTCATTGTCAGGGACACCTTCCACTAGAGCGCCTTAAGCTCAAAGACCCATTCAAGCTGGCCTTGATCACTTCCAGGAATTGGTCACCCACAACATGTTCTAGTGTCTCACAACCCTCTTGGCAAGGAATTTCTTCCCAATAGCCAAAGGAAACCTATCCTCTTCAGGTTTTAAAGCCATCCACACTTTTCCTATCGCTCCGTGCCCTTGTGTAGCTCACCTGCCTCCTTCTGGTAGGCTGTCTTCAGCTACTGGAGAGCTGCTCTAACAATTTGCCCGGAGTCTGCTCTTCTCCAGGCTGAGAAAATGCCTGCGGGACTCTGGCTTGATGACAGACTTCTTGTGCTGCACTGGGGGCTCAGACCATTCTTCTTCTTGGAATTGCTGTAGGATGCTCAGCCACTGTTGACTGTGGTACAGGTACACTGGTCATTGTGGTACAGGTAATAAATAGATGATTGTTTTAATAAAGACCCAATTGAAATGATAAGAGCTAAATTTTAACGCAAAATTAATTGCAGAAAGATTCCTAAACCTGTGGCCCGTTACCCCAGCCCATCCATTGATTGTAAATGACATGCCTTGCAGATGTTATGATACATGAACCAAAGCCAAGTGATGGATACTGCTTAAGATAGATGTTCTACCTGCTTACTGCAATATGTTCTTATCAGTCTAAAACAATCCCCCGAACATGAAGAACAAGAGATTACATCATGAAGTAATGAAGTGCTTGGGTTGAAAGTAAAAGGCATTTGAAAGAAATGGGTTTGGGGGCTAACACAGCAAGATCTCAGAAATGGAGTGCCAACTTAGTTCTCTGCTTCAGAGACAAGTGAAGCAATTCAGAAGTGTCTTCCTGGGAAATAGGTTGACAGATCTTTCTGCACAACAGTTAACAGCCGGCATCAGAAATGGGTGCAGATAACATACTAGCCACTACAAGTTTGTCATCCTGGAGTGGAAGGGCCACTCAGACTCATAGCAGTGGTCTTGCTGCTGTGCCTGTTCAAATAGACAGAAAAGAATGAGGAAAACAAATTTTTCCATCTAGTTTGTTTCAGTATTGGTACAAAGACTATTTCCCCGCCCTCAGGAGACAGCAAAAACAGTCAACAACTGAAATGCTTCAGAAATGGAAATGATCTGAATCACAAATATTTCTTTTCACATCAAAATTAAAGCCCAAGTCATAACTGTCAAACAGATGATAGAACTATTTAAAGATGAATGTACTATACATACTAAAATATTCCCAGAGAGAACTATTGTGTCCTTAGTTTGTTTAAAAGTCTAGACTTCCTGGTAAAAAAACTTGTACAGAGCTGAGGTAGCTCCACGACATTCTCTTTTCAGATTAAGTAAACTCTTCAGTCTCACCACCGTTACCCATGGATTTCCGTAAGTCCTTGAAAACCAGTAATTTCCCTTTTTTCCTTCTCTGAAAAAAATGACAGTGACAAGAGTTATTTGCACTCCCTATTTTCTGAAAAGCCTGAACATCAAGCCTTAAGAACTTTATCATGAGTTTTACTTCAAACTAAATTTGAAGAGAATGGCAGAAAGAATGGCAGCCTCAAGCAAAAGAATTTAGGCTTCTAATTCTTGGCTTGTCTTCTTACTTACCTAAGACAAGAAGTGGAAAGAGAATAGATTAGAGTTAGCAGCTGTTGAAGATTTGCACGTACTCTTCCACTCTTCCAAGAGGTCAAGGATGCTTTTCTGGCCCTCTCTCCCTCCACAAGCTGCAGCTTCCTTCAAGGCACAGTCACCTGCTGTGGCATGGAGCTCCCCACGAGCTCCATTGTGTTCCTCCACGGTTCTCCAGGGACTGCTGGGAGACAACCTGCTTGATGATGATGTCCTCCAGGGACTGTGGGGGATTCTTTGCTCTGTCAACTGGAGCACCTTCTCCTCCTTCTTGTCTCACTTTAGTATCATGCAGCTGCTTCTCATACTCCTTTTTTCCCTCACTTGTCACTGCCTATTCATATGTTTTGTACTTTTGACAATATCTTTTCACAAAGACTGATGAGCTCAGTTGCAGAAATGTGTCTTGCTAGAAAATTGGATACTATAGAAAACCATGATTTTACAGAAAAGAATAGTGGAAGTACAAATATACTGCTAAAGAACCGGAAAACTGACAATCATTCATTGTAATACGTCCCCTCATTTTGCCTTCTTTCTCCTTAAGATCTGGAAAGACTACTGGGCAGTGAAAAACACTACAGTGTTGTTTCAAAGAAAAGACTTTTTTAGGATTCTAAGGCGCATGTTCCAATTGCTTGAGAAAATTGAGAAAAGGCACTTTGTCTTTTGTGATAAATATCATTAGCCACTAGGGACAAAGTCTGACCAACAACAAGAGCAGATCAAAATCTGATGAGACCAAGCAATATACCTTGAGTGGCCAGGACAGAACCATTGAGTCGTTGAATCTGTTGAATTGGAAGGACCCCATCAGGATCATCATCAGTCCAACTCCTGGCCCTGCCTGGGGCCATCCTTGAACTCCCAAACTCAGACAGTTGTGATGGTGTGACCACTCCCTGGAGAGACTCTTCCAGTGCCCAGCCATTCTCGGGTTAAAAACTTTTTCCTGATACCCGACCTAAACCTCCCCTGACTCAGCTGCATGCCATTTCTTTGAGTCCTGTCTTTGTAGACCTCATTTGAGGACTTTCTAATACCAAGGTGATTCCGCCCCAGAGCAGAGCAGAGCAGAGAAGAGAAGAGCAGAGCAGAGCAGAGCAGAGCAGAGCAAGACAATCCCCTCCCTTGCCCAGCTGGTGATGCTGTGCCTGATGCACCCCAGGACAGGCTTGGCCCTCCTGGCTGCCAGGGCACTGCTGATGCACATTCAGCTTGCCATTGGCCAGGAGCCTGGATCCCTTTCTGCAGTGCTTCTCCCAGCCTCTTGCTCCCTCCCCAGTCTATACACCCACCAGGATTGCCCAGTTGCAGGTGCTGAATCCAGCACTTGCCCTTGTTCCACTCCATCTGGTTGGCGATTGCCTGTGGGAATCCTCAAAAACAGAGGGGTTTGGGAAAGCTGCAAAAGGCAGGCCTCAGAGACAGCAGAACTGTCATTGGAGCTAAGCAGTAGTCATAAGGTTTGTCAGCAGAAAAATTAGATGAGAAGTAGAAAAGTAAGGACAAATGGAACAATGGTCTGTGTATTAATGCTTGTCTAGAATAACTCCCTAAGCTACAGCAAAGTATATCTAGCCAGATGTTAGGTAGTTCTAAGCTTAATAATGGAGCTCTGTGCATTGTATCTTAAGGCTTACAAGCAGGTCTTTTATTCGAAAGAAGCGAGCATTGTTCTAAGCCCAGGTACATGTCTTTATAGTGATTGGATAGAAGTACTGTCAATATGCTTTTGCTTTGTGTGATTGGTCAAAAAACTTTTCAAGTCAGTTGTAACATTAAGTTCTTTGTCTGCTGCTGGGGACGTGAGCTGCTGGCAGCTTCCCATTGTCATCACCATGTAATGAGACTGATGCTGGAAAAAAACCAGCTTGAGACGCCATCCCCAGCAGTCCCGCCCCTTTTGTGATTTGTGCATAGACTCCCGGCCAGCAAGAATTGCCCATCTCTCCTATTTGGCAAGATCTCTCTGCAAGGTCTCTGTGCCCTCAAGGGAGTTAGCTCACAGCTCCTCCCAATTTAGTGTCTTTGGCAAACTTTCTTAATATTCCTTCAAGTGCTGTGTCCAGGTTGTTCAAAAGATGTTGAAGAGAACTGGCCCAATGATGATACTGTCTTAGCCACTGAAATAAGTGCTTCATACTTCCTCTTGTGCAGAAATCACAACAAATTTCTTTTCTATCCATGTTTTCTTATGCTCATGCTTTTTATCCCAACAGCAGCTGACACGACATTTACAGGCACAGCAACAGCACACTTTTCCTGCTCTTACTAGACTTAACAATTTTGCAACCGGTCAATCAGTGACCTTTGCAAGTAAAGTCAGACCTTCAGCATTTCTCCTTAAATGAATGTCTTCAGAAGAAAACTTTGCTGCCTACTCTGTACGACTGAAGAATAGATGATAATGAGTTAGCATCACAATCAGTTAAGTACAGAGCCTATCCTTTAGCAGGGAAAAAATTAAAAGAAGAGCTCTTTTATGCAACAACTATCTGAGAAACAAAACAACTAGGATCTTCCACAGGGTTCCCTGCAGTAGAAATGTACTTGGATGAATGCAGAAGATAAAAGATGTGGTTTTGAAAGGCTATGTCCTTGCTAAGCTAAATTGGATCTCATCCTGTCGATGAAAGATCAAGGAGCTCAAAGCGGAGCTAGAGAGACATGTCCAGATAATGAGATAGAGCAAAGCATTTTCCAAGAGAATTAAGCATTCTGGTGGACTGGCCAGTTAGGTTAAATCTGCCACACCCATTCACTTTTGGGGACTGAGCTGTGGAGTGCTAAACCGTATCTGCTGCTGTGCAAAGTAAAAGAGATCCATCCAAATTGTACGGTTAGTGTGAACACTCTCACTCTCAATTGTAAAACACTTCATAAGCTATTAATCAGTCTTAGGAACAAAATGAAATAAAGTTGTTATGCCATCTGGGAATGGGAAAACATCTTCAAAATATTTTTTTCTCTATGTTTTCTTCTTTTTTCTTTTTTCCTTTTTTTTTTTTTTTAATCCCACATTATGTGATTGATAATTTCAACCATTCTGGAATGCTTTTAACAGATGAACCCAGCATAGTAGTTTTATTACGGGCTCTTGTCCCTTACATGCTTCAGTACAGGTTTGGAATATACTCCACAGTCAATGAGTGGTTTTTTATCTCTTTTCCCAGAGACAACTTTTAAAGGACTACTTAACCCCTAAAAATCATAATTTCTCTGGTTTCTCCAAGCTTTTTCAGAAAGCTGTTTTGGTTTTGTTTTGGTTTGTTGTTTGTTTTGTTTTATTGCATCGTTCCTAATGTCTTCAGACCTACTACAAGAAGAAGTTAAAAATAGATCTTATTTGAAGAGACTGTTAAAGCTAATGAACTGCCAGTCTTGGTATTTGTATGTTTCTAAATCCTTTAAAGTCCAAGGTTGCCTTCCTGAATCCTCAGTTACTTAGAAAACATTGTGTTTATAAAACAGACCCAGTTCAATTGCTTCTGCAAACTCACCTTCATTTTATAGGATTGTACTTCAAGAAATCTTGCTTCATTCAAACATTGGAAGTACAGATTTGACATCATCTGTGACCCTTCCATCTGTCTGAACTGTATTTCATTGTGTGAGTTCCTCAGTTGCTTCAAATAAGGACAGAATCTTTTCAATTTGCATAGCATGTTATCTGAAGATCTCCTGTCTGCTTTCTTCACTTGCTTTAATGGGAAGACAAGGGAAATACGTTTTGAATGTTATCTTTTAGAGTCTACTTTTACCTACCAGTGTGCTTCTATGGACTAGAACCAATTTCAGCTTGAAAGAAGGTATTGTCACCATCCGCTCATACCAACGGGTTGGTTAACTGGTTGGTTGGTTAACTGATCTGGGAGTGCAACAGACAACCTGGAAAGGGGATTGCAGTATCAATCAAAAGAAATGCACCTTTATAGAATGACCACAGCAAATGCCTGAAAGGAATCAGGGAGAGGAAAAGAATAAAAAAGAGGGGGAGAAAGAGAGAGGAGTATAGCTACCAAACATGGAGAGACTAAGTCCTCTTAGTCCGGCCGATAGAGTTTGCCTAGTCACGTTGGGAAGATCTCAAAGTCCTGGTGAACTCAAGGTTCTATTATAGTCCATTGCTGAGGGGGGAAACAGAATCTTGAAATGGCTGAGGGGGAACAGATCCAATCAAGAAGAAGAAGTCTATTGAAATTGCTGAGGGGGAAAAAGGTATTGAAGACGGGTACAGACAGTCCATGTTCTCAGCAGGATAAGTCAGTAGCAGCAGTGAGTGGGACCCACTGTTTCAGGACTGCTTTCTGGGGGAAACCAGTCTAGGTCCTGTAGGCACATCTGTAGGCAACACTCAGCAGGCATCCTGCTTCAGTCAGGCCAGCACCCCTGCATCAGAATTACAGGTGTCTCAGTCTCAGTCCTTGGTAGGGGGGCTTCAACCTCGGTGCCTCACGGTGGTAGTGGAGCAGAGGAAGGATTTTCCATGGGGGGGCTACCAAGTTGCCCCAGCAAGTTCATCTGGCCAAGAGGTGGGAAAATTCCTGGTCTATTGTCGTGAAGCAGGTGCAAGCATATAGGCCGGGTCGCCCCTTGGCAGGCCCTGCTAGAAGCAGTCACTGAAGACACAGCTGTGAACAATCACTTGGCAGGCCAGAATTCTGCTCAGGGGCCTCAGGATTTTTGGTGTTCATCCATTACTGGCAGGCCAGAGGTCCCATCGGGGTCCTCAGGCTCCTGATATCGGTCCTGTGGACGGTCGTGAGGCAAATGGGGGGAACCTCAGACCGTCCTTCACAGCACCTGGTGAGTCACGACAGGCTTCAAAGGGTCTTCATCAGCAGTGTTCTGTACTATTGTTGTGTACTTGTCGCGCATTGGTAGCATATCCTGGAAAGCAGAGACAATACGTCAGATGGAGAGAGAGAAGGGAAGGACAAGAAAAGATAAAAAAAGGCGGGGGTAAGGAAACAAGAAAGAAATATAATAACAGGAATTTAAACCATATTATTTTGAAACATTTTTTTCAAATATCTGAAACTAATCACAAATAATCAAAGGCAATAAAGCAATAAACAAATCAACAACAGTTCATTTAAAATATTTTTTTTTCAAAACAATTCACCAAAAATCAAAAGTAATTTTCTTATAATCTTCAAAGAAAATTGAAGATATTATTTCAAAACACATCCTCTCATTTATAGTCGCCTTGTGTCAATAGTCTTGGAGATGGCCACAGTGAAAAGGACATCAGCCAAGTTGTGTGCATTAATGACAGACATCAATTTTGTTAACTCTTTCATCATTCTCCAATTCATAATGAGTAAGATTGCTGATTAAAAAACCCCAATCAAAACGAAACGCAAAAGGGCAATGATGGGATGACACATACTGTTCAGGACTCTTGTGGCAGTAGGTGACCACCCAAAAAGAGTATCCTACCACCTGTGTTCAGCATCTTTTCTTACTCTCTCTATGACATGGTGTATTTCTTTCACATTGTGATGAACAGTTACCAGTGCTTTCTGTCTATTCTTCTTGATCTTCTCCAATATTTCAATGAAGTCCTGATGAAGCAAAGATTGCTTTACCAAAGTAATGTTCATCCCAATGGGAGTAGGTGAATGTCCTGGTTTCGGGCAAATTTGGGAGAAAACCTCCAAAAGGTGGACCCTCCAGAAAACAAACCCACACGGCCCCTCCCCCCAACCGGGTCGGGAAGGATTCCTTGGAAACAAGTGGAAAGAACCTGTTTCTGTAACAGGCAAAGCACCCCGCAGCACACAAAAGAAACAATACCAGACGGCACCACTCTTTCACCGCTCTGAAAAAGTAGACAACTTCAGAAAGTCTCTCTGGGGAGTGCTCGCTCTGTTATCAGTCTGTCCTGTGCTGGGGTAGCTGCTGCACCTTGGCCGCAAGGTGCAAACTCTCGGTGTTTCCCAGGTCCCAGTCCGGAGCAGGTCCGAGTAGGTCCAAAGAAGGGAAAGGAGAAACAGTCCAGGGAAAATTTGGACTGCTTAGCTAAACTAACTAATGAGCAGGAGCAAAAAAGCAAGAGCAAAGCAGGAGCAAAGCCGAAGCAAGAGCAAAGCAAAAAGCAAAGCAAAAAGCAAAAGCAGCACCCATGTACTGCCCTGTCTCTGTGTCGTGCCAGCTGTGGGGGAGCGGCTGATAGCAAAACCAAAACAAAACATTCGCTCTTCACAGCCAGTCTTGAAGGCACAGAACATGATATCCAGCATCAACAGAACACACGGATGGGGATACAAGCATCATAACGTCACCCTAGGACAGTAATAGTTTGTGAATCAGTCTTTAATTGGATTGAAAAAGGTAATGGGAGGTAACTGGAGCTTCTGAAGAAAAATCACATCCCTCAATTTTGTAAAGTTACAAGCGCAACAATTTGAATGATTTTTACTATCCACTACTGCATTTTCTACAAATACCGTATCACAAGCAGTTCTAGAGCACCCACACCCATTGCCTATATATTTAAGGACTGTTTCGAAAGTCTCGTTAGGACGAATTTCAAAATGACAGATATTTTGTTCTGTGTCCAAACAAACATCCTGAGCTGTAATTGCATTACTTTCACAGATGAAGCCTAGTTCTCGGACAATAGAAGATTCCAAATTAACATGTTGCCATTTTTTACCAGTTTGATGGGCCCATTGTCTATGTTCAGAAAGATTGGGAATAGCTCCATCATGATTTAGCCCTAATGCAAGAATAGGAAATCTCAAATGCACTGAGGCATTGCGTACGGTTAACGCAAGAGCTGTGGCTGTGTTTGTAATGGGGTGATAAGTAAAATTCACCAAGTTCCACCAGGATTGGAATTCTCTTTCAAAATCAGTGGCACTGTCCCAAATTCTTTTCTGAATTGCAGTAGGAAAATTGCCTTCACCTTCTCTTATCATTGAGGCAGCAACTGACTGCATCGACAATTGTGCCTGGATACAGCTAAGAGCCAAAGAAAGGTTGTTTTGTGTAGCAGCGAGTGCATCAGTCTACCAATTTGTGATCACTTACATTTAGCTTTTCCCAAGCTGGTAATATGTTTGATAGCAAGCCCTGCTGTGTTCCCAAAGCCAATAAGGATGATTGCAGTGGTTGTTTTAATTTGGTCAAATCTCTAACCATTTTGTGGCAGCCAATTTATCCATTAGTGTACTTCAGAATCAATACTATTTAGAATTCCAAAACCTGTTCCCAAAACACCGGTTATGTCTCTTAGTGTCTGTTTTTAAAGAAAAAACGGACTTTCTGTTTTTGCAGCCAGGTGGTCCAACCCTCAAAGGAAGTCCGCAAAAAAGGCAAACAGGCCGGCTGAATTTCTGAGACATTGTTTTGCATCATCAGCAATTTGACTTGTTTAAGAGACCGTGCCAGATTGAACAATATGTGTTGTTGACCAGTTTTCCTGATTATATATGGTCCAATTTCAAAACTTCTCAGGCTAAGCATAAGCGGTGCTTGGGCTGGAGTGGTGGTAGTAGAAGGTTGGTTCATACCATTTATTATCAACTTAAAAGAAAAGCCTTCACTAGTTTTGGACCAAAGACAAACTACTTCTGCAGTTTGTGTTAATGTAAAATTGTGCCAACAGTCTTGTACGCTTGGGGGCGTACAAACCTGTTCACGCTTATTTGTCTGATCTGTCAAAACACTGATGGAGATTGCTTTGCTATAAGCAGTTCCACAAATCCTTCGGCTAATTCCTTCTCCCACTCCCCCTTGAAGCTGCCAGGCTTTTTGTTTTTCCCATTCCTGCCAAGTGAACAAAAGCTTGGGACCAAGGCCACATTGACTAAGGGGACTCTCAGTCCCTTCTGCCCACTAGGATGTAACTACTGTACTCAATGTCAGCTTTGTGCTCTCAGTCCCTTCTACCCATTGGGGTGTAACTATGGCGCTCAGTGTGGGCTTCATGCTCTCCGTCCCGTCTATTCCACTGGGATGTAACTACGGTACTCAGCGTGGGTTTTGTTATAGCGTCTATCTTAAATTTATGAGCTAAGCCTTTTCAACCTAACAGGTTGGTCAAGTTATTTTGCCAGCGGCATGTCACTTAAGTCGGTTTAGTTAACGTCAAATTATGCCAGCAATCAATTGGTTCATTTTTACAATCCTTTGTACTTGCAACATTGTTCGTTTTGCGACCTAGAGTGTAATTACCAACATACTCCTGGCAGCAACACAGAGTAAGGGGAATTTGTTTGGCACACTCCCACTTGTTTGTAGGACACAGTCTCGCTGAAGGGATATCCCAATCATTTTTCCCATCTGGTTCCATAAAATTTCCGGCAACTGTGATGGAGGTGGATTTCTCATAGAGAGATCCTTCCATTTTTCTGCATGCTTCCACAATCGACTCACCAATTGTTCCAGTTAGGGCTCTAGTCCAGTCCTTCTGATCCCATCCCCACTCACTTGGACCATATACCTGGGGGTCATGCAGCACTATAGGCTCTAGGTTTGGGTGGCCACCCTTGGGATACGCTCCTAGAACATTAGTGGGATGGAGGGTAGCTTCAGACCACAACCACTCAGCAGGATCCTGTCCATGGAATTGTGGTAGGATGCAGAAAAGCATCACCAGTGTTATCATGGTTCAGATGATTTTCATGTTCCTCAGGGTTCTTCTGTCAAAGTAAAAACAACAGAAATCCTTCCACTGAGGGCAGAAAAGAGTTAAAATGATAGGATTATCCAGCATGTATTTATCCAATGCTCTTTCCCTAGAGCATCAGAGGCTAGCCATGCATATTTCTTCAGAGGGGTTTTCAGCACTAGTGCTACTTCCCCTACAGTAGGGAGGTTCACCAGAACAGGTTGTCCAGGGTAATGTGCTGGACTTTTTGAATCGTCAGGTCGCCGTAGTAAGGGAACGATGCTTGGAGCTGTTGGGCAAAAGGCAGTGATTTTGGGACATCCATTCACCCCCCATCTACTGTTCACTCTTTTAACAGCTTCCCATAACCGAACGTCCCAATTTCCCTCCCGGGGCTTCAGAAGTCCTTTCAAAAAACCCTTGGTCCTTTCTAAGATCCCCTTAGCTTGAGGGTAGTGGAAAGGGCTGTGGAAAGACCGCTTAATTCCTTCACCTTTTGCCCAATGCTGTGCACCTCTAGCAGTGAAGTGGGACCTGTGATCAGATTGAATTTCCTGTGGCTTTGGGAAAGTTCCAAACCACCCCTGCAAAGCTTTAACCGCATTATCACCTGTAGCTCTTTTCAAAGCATCAGCTTGAACCAACCCAGATACACTTTCTACTCCTACTAGCACAAAGTGTTTACCTCCTGACTTCTTAAAGGGGCCAATATAGTCTACCTGCCACGCGTCCCATAAGCCTTTACCCTTTCTTAAATGCAGAGGGTCATCTTCTCAAGGATGTCTCTCCAGTCACCTGTGACATTGCTCGCAGGCTGATACGCATGTTTTACACATTTCCCTGGTAACCAGCCAACCACAAGCATGAGCTTCTTTGTACAAATCTTTCGCACCTGTGTGCTGTCTTTTTCCATGCAGCCATTCTAATAGTTGATCCCAGTCCTCAGGAATGAGTTCCTTTTTCAGGGGGCTGAGCCTTGCTAGTTCATCAGCTCTATTCTTCCACTCTCCTGCTGGATTTCCATCTGCTTGCTGAGAAGCTACCCAACCAATAGCAACATTTCCTTGGCTTGCAATATCTAAAATTTCTTGCCCCTTTTCCTTTTGCCACACTGGTATTCTGTGAACTTCCCAATCATTTTGCTGCCAGAAAGGAAGCCACTCGGTACAACCTTTGTACACTGCGTAAGAGTCGGTATAAATGCAGACAAGAGAAACGTTCTGTGCCTCACATTGGAAAACACTCCAAACAGCTATGAGTTCCCCAGCCTGAGCGCTGCCTTCCCCTTCGGTAATGATTCTTTCACCAAATGAATTGTGTAAGACAGCTGTTCTAGATCTCCATACCTTCCCTTCCCGTTTTGCAGAGGCATCTGTGAACCAAGAACTTGCTGCTTGTTCGGGGGAGAAAGGAAGGGCAGCTTTGATTACAGAGGCAGATTTATCTTGGCTGCTAACCAGGCTCTCAGTGCCTTGGCTTGTTAGATTTTTAGCAGCATCTTCCGTTCTTGAGACGGTATTACAATAGCCTTCCATCTGAGCATACCATTTCCTAACTGAGGCCCTTTGGGCTACCCCGTCAGGTGGGGGGGAGGGGTGGGGCTCCCATTAGTGACGATTTTGATAACTTTGAAAGGGCTTCTTAATACAATAAGCTCTTGTCATGCAATTTTTTCCTCTTCTAGGAGAGCTAAGCTAACTACAAACAACCCCTTTTCCCAGGTAGTGTATCTTTTCTCAGCATCTTTGAAACCACAGGAATAAAAACCAAGAGGCCCCGTTGGACCCTCGGGACCCCACTGCCAAATGTGTACTGATAGCCCTGAGGAGGCAAATCCCCATTCCACCTGAAAGGGATCTGTGGGATGGATAGGGCCTAGTGCTTGGTGAGCTGTTGCCTCAAAAATCAGTAATTGCAATGCTTCTTCCTGAGAAGGAGTCCAATCCCATTTCATTCTTTTCCTCAGCAAGTCAAAAAGCGGCCTAGCAATTATTGAGAAATCTGGGATGTTTTTTCTCCAGAACACTAATAGTCCTAGAGCTTGCTGGAGATCTTTCCTCAATTCAGGCCTTTGAGTCTGATCTAAAGAGGTTAGGGTATCGGGTGGAATACATGTCATGCCTCCTTTCCACCAAATTCTCAAAATCTTCACTTCCTGAGAAGGTTTCTGAATTTTCTCTGCGGGTATCTGCAAATCAAGACTTTTTAAGTGAGAGATTATTTTCTGCTGATGTTTCCCTACTACCTCTATTTCATCCTTCCCCCCCTCCCCACCACCCACCCCCCCCCCCCCCCCAGAGTGTCTTAAATGTATTGATTATCAGCTACAGGATCAGCAGGATCAGGTTTGGCTATTTTTTCTAATTCCTGAACTAAAGCATGGTGGGCCAAAGTGGAGGAGTGTTTGTAGCCTTGGGGAAGCCTAGTGCAAGTGTATTGCCGTCCTTTCCCATGTGAAGGCAAAATGGTCCCTATATCTTCTGGCTGTATAGGTATCATAAGGAAGACGTCTTTGACATCCATAGTTGCCATTGCCATGATTGAGTGAGCCTTTTCTTGAATTGATGTTATTAATTCAGCTAAGTTTGGGACCAGTGCTGTAAGAGGGTCTGTGTTGGCTTTAAGCCTGTGAAAATCTACTGTTAATCTCCACTTTCCACTGGCTTTTCAGACTGGCCATACCGGTGAATTAAAAGGAGAATGTGTGTGAATTATTACCCCTTGGTTTCTCAAGTCCTGTAGAACTGCTTTGATACCTTCTCTGGCACCAGAAGGTAGAGGGTATTGTTTTACATTAGTTGTTTGATTATAGGGTAGGGAGGGTGCGGTTTGAAGCAGCCTAATGTTAAGTGGCAGTGTGCCAAAAGACCACAGAAATCCCTCAGAGTCTTCCCACTGCCTCCCAGCAAGGACACCCATTCCTAATCAATTATTTGGAATGTTCCCAATTACCATTTTGATGACTAGTTGATGCTCATTTCCAGGGAGCCTCAGTTTGGCTAAGGCAACATTCATAGATTCTGTAGTTCCCAGAGCATTAAGAACACAGCATTGTCTCTTAGTTGGAACAATTCCACACCTCTGGGCATCCTTTTTTGTCAGTGCAGAGATTTGAGCCCCAACGTCAATCAAAAAGGTTACTAGTAGCCTGTGGAGGCCCGTGATAGCTGGGCTTAATATATATCCGGATTTATTTTTAGTGAGCATTCTTAAATAAACCCACACTCCGCCCCTTTGCCCACCTGTAAGCGGCAGAGAGATTTGTTTCCCGAAAACCCTGTTGGTTTTGGTTCACTGCCTGTGTTCCGTGGGAGAAGCTGGGGGAGGGTTAGTTTTTGTCCCT
Source organism: Agelaius tricolor (assembly GCF_023055355.1). Taxonomy (NCBI): domain Eukaryota; kingdom Metazoa; phylum Chordata; class Aves; order Passeriformes; family Icteridae; genus Agelaius; species Agelaius tricolor. The sequence goes on from NW_027269309.1 coordinate 3,049,955, forward strand.
GAGAAGGGAGGGGTGCACTGGGTTGAGCCAATGGATTCGGTTTTCGCTGGTGCCAATTATTTATTATTTTCTGCAATTTATCAAGGGGCAAACCATCCATCACCTCTTTGGGGACCCACTTTTGAATCCCCAACAACCACCAACGGTGGCAGTTAGAGATCTGTTTTCCTTTCTCTATATTTTCACTGTGAGGAGCCCCAATAAACCAAACACCTTTGTTATTTTCTGATTTCTACGCCGGGGTTTTTATAGGTCCATATTGTCTACAATAATTAATCAGATCTACTGCAACTTCAGCTCATGTCCAAACTTTATGGCTACTGGCAGGTGAATCAGATTGAGAAGCTAAGGGCTGTGAGGGGGAAGAGTAGGGAGTGAAGCCAGGATCTCTAGGTCCACTTTGGTCAGGGGAATTCCTGAGGAATCTTATCTAGTCTTTCTACAGGATTCAAAGCCATTATGGTTTTCTGTAGAGTCATTGCTGTATGTTTAAGTGTTTCTGGAAGCCCACGAGTTCAATCGGTCATTAGTTCTGGCTTCACAGGTAATTGCATTGGGCATTCAAAACCAGGAACTAATTTCTTTTCATGAATCTTTTGCAGGCAGGCGGCTTTGTGGACACTTTCTAAGAGCTGGTCGGTGGTGTCAACGATTGCCAGGGGGTCACCCCTTTCCAAAGGATTCATTCTCCCGGCCCAGAAAGACGCACCCTGTGTCAGGGACCATGCGTCACGCTTACCTCCTTATCTCCTGTTGTGAAGAAGGCTCCATGTCCCCAGTACCCACTGGCCTCCGGTTAATTTAATTTGATCTCCACCATCGAGGGACACTCGGAGGACATATTTGTCTCTGATTCTTGTGGGAGGCGCCCGAATTCTTTTGACAGCTTAGCTAATTCGGTAGCACTGAACGGTATTTGTTTAGTTGTGATAGGTGGGTCAAGATCCTCTTTCGGCAATGCAGAGAGACAGGGAGACCCACTCGGTAATCAGAATCCAATTTGATTGTGGGATACAAGCACTTACATACCATTGCAGGGAGACTAGTAATGTGTACTACAATGATTAGGTTAAAATCACATACACAAACTTACGCATATAACAACATCTCTTGCTTGCAGAGTTTAATGGGATTTTCTTTTTCCAGTAAACCCGTTTGATTTAATCTTCTTGCAATCCAGGTCGAATTTTCAAAGTTCCATTTGTTTATGCCAAGGCATTCTGTTATCAAATCTCTTATGTCAACCAGGTCCAAAGTGCATCATCTGTCTTATGTCCCCCAACATTCCAACAATCCTCATCATTAATATAGTTCTATTCTGTTTGAACCAAGGGTCTCAAGCGAGGACAGCAGTATTCTCTCCAATTTTTTACTGCCTCAAGTTCCTGACGGGGATAGATTTGTTTCAAGTCAGGAGTTTCCTTTTCCTCTGGCTCTGTAGAGGAATCAGTATGATGTGAATTCTTAGCAAGTTCCTCTCTAAGGGCAGCTCGCAACATATAGATCTCATTTCTATCTTCCTTTAATTCTTTCTGCAAAATTTCAACTAGGTTTTGAAGGGAATCTATTCTTGCTATTTCCTCGTTTCTTTGCTTAAAAAGGGTTTCTATGGCTGCTGTGAGACAAGCTGCCAAAACTGAGCAGAGGATGGTCTTATTTTTGCCCAGTTTAACTTCTGTTTCATGTTGTAAAGAACAAATTCTATCTATGACATTTTCTAAATTAAACCAGCTGTTCTCTGCCCAAACCTCCCCCCTTGGAGAAGGCTTGGCATTCTATTTAGCAAGCAGAGCAGAAAATTCAGAAATTTAACTTTTGTGCTAGAGTTTTCAGTCATTTTATGAAGGGACCAAAACCATGACAGGGAGGTGCAAACTTAAGTTAGACAATCTCACAGCCTTTGCTGTGCTCCCCTTTGCTTCCCTGGCTGGGTGAAGAGACCAAATCTCCCTGGGAGGCCCTGCTTAGTTCCTTCAAGTTGTCCCTTCCTTCCCAGACAGTCCAAATTCACACATAAACAAAAACAGTTTCCCCTTTTGCGCGAAGAGATTTTTTGGGAAATTCTAAAGACAGAACCCTCAATAGAGTATGGGGGCGTATTTCACCTGGGCGTGCGCAGTTTGTGGGAAATTCAAAGAGCTTTCCTTGCTTTCCAGCTTCGTTCAACCCTTTCGCGATGAGGGGCTAGGTGTGGCTGAAGCAAATCGTCCTTCCCCTGTTCCAGACTACAAACAGCCTTGCAGACCCTTCTGTCGATCAGAATCCTGTCCATGATGCCAATTTAATGTCATGATCCGCTCATACCAATGGGGGTGGTGATGGTTGGTTAACTGATCTGGGAGTGCAACAGACAACACGGAAAGGGGATTGCAGTATCAATCCAAAGAAATGCACCTTTATAGAATGACCACAGCAAATGCATGAAAGGAATTAGGGAGAGGAAAAGAATAGAAAAGAGGGGGAGAAAGAGAGAGGGAGTTGTCCTAAGCTGATTATATGATGCTTTTAACCCCAATCATCTTGTTCTGTTTATGCTGCATCATAAGTTTGGCACCTTTAAGACTTGTTGCAGAGAGTGAAGGGGGGAGAGAAGAAGCAGCAGTTTGTTTTCAGACCCTGCACTCACTCCTCCACATTCCTGCTCCTGGACTGTGTTGTCTGGGGATGAACAGACAGTGGGACAGAGCTCTCCTTTGCTTTTAGTTAGTTTTAGCTTGCTGAGGCAAGGAAGTTCCCTGGACTGTGGTTTCTTTTCTTTTTTCCCTTTTCTTTGGACCTCTTGAAACCTGCTCTGGACTGAACACCCAGAAGAGCACCGGCAGCTAGCACCTGTGGCCCACCAGACCGGGCCCGGCCCGCAACATTTCCAGCACCGGAGGGACTGATAAGAGCCTGTGTGAGCTGAACTGCAACCAAGGGAGGGGACTGTCTCAGTTTGTCATGTCTTTTGGAGCAACAAGGGGTTTTATTGTTCAATATTGTTTAGGTTTTATTGTTTAATAAACAGGTTTTTTCCACCTCTTTCCAAGGAGCTATTTTCTCCTGGACCGGTTGGGGGGAGTGTTGCAGTGTGACGCCATTTCCTGTTTCAGGAAACAGGAAAATCCCTCAGGTGTTGGGATAGGTGAAACCTGTCCTTTCCCCTCCCCCTTTGCCCTCCTGCTAAGTGCTGTCCATCAATGTTAACATTCCAGCAGGGTCATGGTGTGGTTGGCAGAAGTTCAAAAGATGCCCCTCAGGGCCGGGCTCATTGGCCTGTCCAAGTGTCTTTATCCTTTGAGCCTTCCCCTCCTCCCACCTGGTTGGTGGCTCACCTGTGCCTTCCCCTGCCCCTGTCCCCGGGCTTCAAAGGAGACGGGACCATGCGGTCTGGATTCTCTTGGGAGCTGTTACAAGATTCAGAGGTCTGTCATCCTGGAATAAACTCTGGATTAAAACTCTACAGCAGAATCCTCTCCTTTTTCTCTTCACCGTCCCCTGAACCTTTTCCACCAGAGGTCAACTGAGTTTCTACTATGCCTGGATTTGTTGCGAGTGCCTAGCTGCAGGATGCAGCCGGCCAAATGTATCTCTGAGGTGAAACATCACAGCTGCCGCCTTTGGCCCAGCAGCAAGGGTCAGACGAGCCCAGGCACGTCCCACCCGGTAATATTGGGATTAATATTTCATAGGGGAGGGGCCAAATGAATCTGCTTTCCTAGAGGAGCCCCTTTGGGGGTTCTCCCCAAAATTTGCCCTGAACCAAGACAGGAGTATAGCTACCAAATGTGGAGAGACTAAGTCCTCATAGTCCAGCCGACAGAGTTTGCCTAGTCACGTTGGGAAGATAATGGCCCTGCCTGGTTAACTCAAGGTTAAGTCCTGGTGAACTCAAGGTTCTATTATAGTCCATTGCTGAGGGGGGAAACAGAATCTTGAAATGGCTGAGGGGGAACAGATCCAATCAAGAAGAAGAAGTCTATTGAAATTGCTGAGGGGGAAAAAGGTATTGAAGACGGGTACAGACAGTCCATGTTCTCAGCAGGATAAGTCAGTAGCAGCAGTGAGTGGGACCCACTGTTTCAGGACTGCTTTCTGGGGGAAACCAGTCTAGGTCCTGTAGGCACATCTGTAGGCAACACTCAGCAGGCATCCTGCTTCAGTCAGGCCAGCACCCCTGCATCAGAATTACAGGTGTCTCAGTCTCAGTCCTTGGTAGGGGGGCTTCAACCTCGGTGCCTCACGGTGGTAGTGGAGCAGAGGAAGGATTTTCCATGGGGGGGCTACCAAGTTGCCCCAGCAAGTTCATCTGGCCAAGAGGTGGGAAAATTCCTGGTCTATTGTCGTGAAGCAGGTGCAAGCATATAGGCTGGGTCGCCCTTTGGCAGGCCCTGCTAGAAGCAGTCACTGAAGACACAGCTGTGAACAATCACTTGGCAGGCCAGAATTCTGCTCAGGGGCCTCAGGATTTTTGGTGTTCATCCATTACTGGCAGGCCAGAATTCCCATCGGTGTCTTTAGGGTCCCAGTGTCTGTCCTGGGAATGGTCGTGAGGCAAATGAGGGGAACTTTAGACTGTCTTTCACACGTATCAGAAAATCTATTTCCTGAACTGGCCAAAAAGAATGCATAACATTTACAATTGAGGGGGAAAAAGAAAACCAAACTCAAACCGTTGGAGCAATATCATTCTAGAGAATGCCATGTCTCTATGAAAAATACAAAAAAATTTCTGTTTTCAAACGCACCCACAAATCACCATTTTGCATCTTTTTTGTTGTTGTTGTTGTTTGTTTTAAAGCTCTGGCACTTATCTGATTCCTTTTTGAGTTAGTTCAGCTCATTAATCTAGTAAGAAAGCTGCTAAAATTAAACGGAAAAACCTATGGGGAACAGGATGCCACTTCAGCCATGTTGTAGGGAAGCATTAGGTCAGCCTTCTGTCTTGTAGAAATACGTCTGTCATATAGGAAAATCACTGTGTAGCACTATCTTATTTTGAACTTTCTCATTGCTACTGGGTTCCGGAATGATCAAGATGGTTTAAACCAAACAACAGCCAGCCCTCTAAGATACTCCCCAAACTATTGCAATGGAATAACTTGATCAGGTGAAGAGCTCACTATGCAAAAGCTGAATATGATGTCAAGAATGCTTTGTTGTGGATTACCATTGTTTGGGATCATTTATCCCTTACCCTCCCATGTAGGTATAGGAAAAAATGAAGAAACCACAAGGCTTTTACAGCTGTTCTTGTATTTTGGGATAGTAAGGACTTGGGTTGGTAAACAAAACTGTGGTGAGTTTTACTATTGACTTTATGGCTGTTTCACTTTGAATTAACTGCTTTGCATTTCAGCTTACCCATCAGTATAATGAGAAGAAGAATATCTTCCTTCCTGCCCAAAAGATGTTGAATTATGCCTGTGATGTCACGGACTTAAAGACGAAAACCATTGTGATTGAAAGGAAGTATTGGCATGCCACAAGGTAACTGGAGTGAGCTGTCTTTCCTCCTCAGCTTCACTGTGATAGTAGAATTTTAATTAGCAGTTCCAAAACTTTGTCTTAGCATAGTCTGGTGACATATCTCAGTAGAGCAGTGTCCTAGGGTGACTTTATGATGCTTGTATCCCCAGCCATCTGTTCTGTGTATGCTGGATATTCTATTCTCTGCCTTCAAGACTGCTTCTGAGAGCAAAGGTGGGGAGAAGAAGAAGTACGGAGTTTGTTATCACAGGCTGCACTCACCTTCTAAAAGCAACACTGCTCCACATTCTGTGCTGCACTGTGTTGTCTGGGCACTGATGGAGCAGAACAGAGTGTTCTTTGCTTTTCAGTTGGTTTAGCTGGCTGAGGCAGAGTTTTCCCTGGACTGTCTTTTTTTCTTTCCCTTTTCTTGGAACTGTTCAAACCTGCTCCAGACTGGGACCTGGAGAGCACTGAGAGCTTGCACTTTGTGGCCTATGGGGGCCTACTCTGGGCAGCAGCCTTTCCCAGTGCCGGAGGGATTGATAACAGAGCAAGCATCCACAGGAGAGACTTTCTGAATTTGTTGTCTCTTCAGAGCGGCGATTGAGTTTTGTCATCTGGTATTGTTCATTTTTTGTGCTGGGGGGTGCTTTCCCTGTTAAATAAACAGATTTTTTCCACTTCTCTCAGAGGAAATGTTTCCCAGACCAGTTGAGGGGAGGGGCCGTGTAGGTGGGCTTTCTGGGGGGGGGGCCCCTGAGACATGAACTTTAAAGAAATTTAGGGTTTTTAGAGGAGCTGAGGTTTTAGTCAGAGATAAGCCTTATTAGAGTTTATCAAAATAAATAGGTAGGCCTTGATGAAGTTAAGAGTTAGTAGTTAACTAATAATTGATTGCTTGTCAACATCATGTTTGCTTAGCTGGGTTTATCATGAAGAATACAGAAACTCATAAATAGCTTTTAGGAACATAAGACAATTGTAGGCCACCTCTGTTCTGAAACCAATTGAAGATGGGGAATGGGAGTTCTACCAATGGGTTCATTTGTCATATTTGCATTGAAAATGTAGAAAGTTCAGAACCAGGAAGACTTCATTTATTTCCTCATTTTGGAACCCCTCCCCATGAAAGGGACCACCGATTCATTTTGAGGAACAAACTACACGTGCTTAATAGCTTTTGAACTAATTACCATACGAAGTGAGGAATGATGGGATGTACCTAAATTATGAACATGTATTTGTCTTTTGGGTATTCAATACTTGTATAGATAAAAAGACTCTGTTATCACCTCTAAATCACAGCGTGTATTTGGGAGCTATCCCGCACGCTGCCCAGCGTTGCAATAAACATACACTTTCTAATTTTGAACTGTTAGGGAGCCTTTGTCCATCACAGTTGGATATCAGTACTAGATCAATATTTTTAATAAATCACCCCTTCTTGAGGATTGCTGCCAAATTTGCCCTCAACCAAGACAAGCAGGATCTGCGATTTAGAGAATGATGGAATCACTTTGGCTGGAAAAGACCTTTAAGAACATTGAGTCTAAATGTAATTAGCAAACACAACCATCAAGAAATGTTTTGCTGTCTGAAGAGAACATGGTTTATCTGGTAAGCTTTGCAAGTATTTGTGTCATCGCAAGCACGCATGTCCAATGCATTAGATGGGTATATAATAAGAAACCTGTGCAAATCAACAGAATGATTCTCAGGGTAGGATATTGGCATGTTTCATCCTTCTTCCCGACTTCTTCCAATGAATTACTTTTACAAAGTAAGGATTGGAATTGTTACTCTTTTGACGGTTCTTGTTGTATTACTGACATTTTTGGCATAGGAATGCCAAATAGGTTAATTCACCTAGTTTTTCCGATAAAGACCAAGATTGAGTGTTGCTTAAGCTGGAGGCAGAAATATTTAAATCTTCCAGCCTCCTTCTTAGTACCTAATTTCTATTACAATATCAGTGCACAATCTTGTCCCTTAAGGTCCAGCTAGCTCAGTTTATACCAACAGGGTGACTTTAGTAGGGCTCACGTGATGCTGCACACAGAAGCCCTCAGGGTGCACCTCTAGCAGACAGTACTTCATGCACTTGGACCATCCCAGTGCTGACTTTGGATCACCAGAAGAGTAGAACTAGAGAGATTTGATGGAGAGCTCTCTGGAGGAAGTGGCCTGAAGAAGACAGCAGAAATCCCATCTGTGTGTTTGTACAAATAACGTGAATACCATTTACAGGAAAAGATCTTCAAATCGATCTAGCTTTTTCTGCAGATTATTTGTCAACTATATGCATTACATGGACAGTTCCACTGAGCATCTGAAATACAGCTGCGTTTAAGTGGATTGATTCAGGGTTGGAAAGCAGTGATATAAAGCTTTTCAGGAGTAGCTGACATCCAAGTCCCGCAGAAATTTACCTATTTTTAATGTCCAGATGCTTTTTAAAATAATGGGTGACCATTTAGCTACCTAATAGCTTTAATCAGAAATACCAAGAAAATTTTAAACTCCCATCTTTTATAGCTTGAATATTTTTCTTTGTTTATTTCCTGGTTTCCAATTCAGGTCTACAAATCGTATGATTAGGTAATGAGAACTCATGCTGTATAAAAATATTTCCTGCTATACTTCCAAGTCAAGGCCATGTTTTTCCCGGAACTGTTTAAAAAAATAAAATTCTATCTGGATTCTCTCTAGCCCACACTCATCATTATCTAAAATCATTTAAATATTGTATTTTGACTTTACATGGTGCAATTATATTCAGAAATCCAAGGCTCTATTGTTAGATTGTTTGTACGGTTTTCTGGCAATTCTAACTTCCCACAACCACTCTTGGCAGCTATATATTTTTGCAGCAAGGCATCACAGGGGTCTGTGAGAAGTTTGAATGTGAAGCAGAGCTAACATTAAAATACACGGGACATACTCGAAATATTTCACTTCAGAAAGTTACAGTTTGCTTAGATGGAATGAAATATGAAATAAATGAACCTCACACAACATTTCTAAATCTTGGAAATCTACTACCTGAACTTTGAGTCAGTTTGCAGGACAGGACTCTGTAGAAATGCAAATGTGAAGTCCAAGGAATAGAGCAGAAGGTGTATTGGGCAGGGGTACAGAAGATTGCTCTGAAGGGTGATGTAAGCAAGATTGCATCCTATCAAGATAGCAGCTGCTTCTGCTGGTGCCAACATAGAGAATTTGCGCCACCAGCCTAGTTTTCTGGGGACATTTGACCTGTACACTCTTGAGGGCTTGTAGATGTGAATGAATCTGTCCTTTGAGCTGTTTTTTTCTTTTCAATGTCTATGACCTGACTTGCTACTGTGTACTGTACTGTATCGTTTTATAAACAGACATGTTTCATCTGTTTGAAAGCTGTAGTTGAAAGTGAGCTTGCAATCATGAGTTGGCTGTCAAAAGAATTAATTTTCTGCTTTAAGCAAAATATCAGTAGAAACAGTCCATCCACTCCTATGATACAGATTCCTTTTGAATTTACAGGGTAATTTGCATCAGTGAGTATCATGCATGTGCAATAAATACACCTTGCTTGGTTTCTAATGATGATAATAGTCCTCTTTGTATTACTCTAAGGATTGAACTCACCATCATTATTTTCCTGTTCTCATTGAAGTGTAAAGGAAAAATAGTTTTGCATTAACCAAGGAGTAAAATGCATGGATTTAGCATCATTCCTGCAAGTAGTCCTCGATTCTGAAAATGCCTCTCAGAAGCTGCATCAAATGGGAAAGCTAGACAGATGGCAGAATGCAGAACCTGCCATTTAGGATCAGGTACAAAATAACACCCAAGAAATTCTTCATGGATGCTGCATAAGTACAAAGATGCCGTTATTTAAAAGAGAAAAATAGTCAATGTGAAACGTGTTTGATGAATAAAAAGCTATGCTAATCAAGAGACCACAGTGCCAAGTGTGCTACAAGGCTTTTTTGTAATTCACATCATTCCCAGCATGAAAAAATACTATTTTTATTGTAGATTGCTTAAGAGTGCACAACAGTTTGGAAAAAAGTGCTTTGCTTTTTCTATTCATAGGAACTGTGTATCATGGTAAGAGATACTGTAGACAGGTTTTGGAAAACAATGTTATTTTGAAGATTCATTCTATTCAGAAATACTTCACATGAAAAAATTTGATCTGCTCTCCATCCTGAAGACTCTTAAAGGAAAATGTCTTTGTTGCATTCTCTTCACACTAGTTCAGGAGCTCAGTCTTACCTGCATTCTAATGCTTTTTTATGTTCCTGATGGCATGGCTTAGACATCCTTGTCTCCATTACCATCATGATTTCCAGATCAAGTGATGAGAATTTTTCTTCAGGACTGGTGAAGTTAAGTGTCATAACATTTTTGTCAAGTCAGTTTGAAGGGGTTTTTTTGCCAAAGGAATCTCTTCCTTCCTAATGAAAACCATTGGCAATAGCAAACCTACTCAGTTTTTCAGGAAGTCAAATAATACATCTCCACTGTACAAGGTCCTCCCTTTGTTTTTTTTTCACCAGAAGAAAACTGCTGTTTTCTTCTTCTTCTATCACCTTAGACTTACTTTCTTCCAAAATCTTTTTAAACCTTTAGATTTCTCTTTATAGCTAATTACTTTCACAGTGGGCTATAGCATATGTATTTGAAAAGACCATTTGTACATATTCAAATGGCTTACTTCTATTCTATTAAGAAATGGCTGTACTTCTATTAAGGAAACATAAAGGTGCAGTAATATTTTTTCTTCTACAAAATTTAAAAAACCCCAACTATTAAAAATGATACCAGCAAATGATGTCTGTAAGACTGAGGCAGGAGGCTTTTTCCAGAACAATGTGCAGTTCTTCCCAATTCTATTTTTCCCTCCGATTACTTTGTACAAAAATAGTTTTACACAGTCTTCTAATAGTGGCATGTTACTACTGGGGTAGAGTATTGCCCTGCCAGCATTGGAATTGACTCGACTGTAGTTGTGTTCAAATCTGCTGATGAGACAAGGTTTTTTTGCTGAACGCACTTCAGCAAGCAAGAGAGCTTCTTAGTCTTAAGATGCTATGAGTCCCAGAAGAAGATGAACGAGGTGATGACATGCCTTGTGTTCTGAAGAGAGATCAAAACTTATTGCTGGGGTCACCCCCCCTCTTGGTACAGAAAGCGCACAGAGGGCTTTGAAGCAGCACTTTCACCCTCTTTGCATTCACTAGTAAATCGGAGACAGAGCTTGCCCCAAGGTTTGGGCAAAAATACTCTTTTGATGCAACTCTTCACCAGACAAAATCTCTGGGAAAATTTGCAGTGGCAGAAAGCAAGCCCTTCCTGGGAAATCTACTGAAACGGTTCAGAAGTTATTCCCATTCCCTGTTGCTAACCTCTGCTGTCTAGCTGTCCGATATGTTTGGGACCATGTTGAAATCATTCTAAACAATGGACTGACGCTGCACTGTTGAGTAAACATAGGTCTTTTCCATAGGTGTCAGGGAAAAATATTTCTGTTGGTAAAAATGATAGAAAACAATACCAGCATGGGAGAAAAACAAGTACATCAATAGAATGAAGATGCCCAGAATTCTCCTTTTGAAGTTACACACAGTCAATATTTTCTAAAGAAGGTTGTGAAACTTAATAAGGAGTACAGTCCATGTGACTGGTGCACAAGTTCATGTTTCCAACTTACAAAATACATATTATTAAAAGAAAAATGTTCTGCCTTGTAGAAAAGTAACCCATTAGGAATTTGATCAAAGATAGGATTAGATCAAGTATTCCTACAAGACAGTAGTAGTACTAGGAAAAGCCTTTTGGTGTCTATTTAACTACAGGAAACTTGAGAAAGCAGAAGAGTGTCCTTTCCTGCTGCAAGCTGTACTTCCTAGTTGCTAGTGCTGCTTCAACATTGTCTAAAGAAAACTTGCCAAAATAAGACTATTGTATACACGCAACTGTAACTATCCATTCCGCTCCAGCTAATTTTAACTAGCAAGTATGAGTCACACACTCTAATGGAATATTCTAATGCATAGATAGAGTATACCTTCACTAATAAATGGGGACTCTGGAAAAAGGACCAAATGCAGATGAATTTCAGGGAAGGAAATTATTGGAGTGCTAACTGCAGTCCCTCGACTTCACAAGAAATGATGCCTGGTAATCCCAACCAGAAACATATAGAAATCCATTTTCAAATGGGTTGCATCTATGGTCCTCTGTTCTTCCTATATGAAGAAACTGGTTTGAATCAATCTTCAAAATAGTATGCCTAAAGACCTTAGAAGCCTCCAATTCTTTTCTTTTTTTTTTTTTTTCCAGAAGCAACTGTCTCAAAACCTTTTTAAAGCTGACATTTTCCCTTAAGATGCCATATTTTAAAAGAGCACCTTGTTATTTAACAGGGTATTCCAAACATCATTTACAAGTTTAGACTGAAAGTAACACTTTTCCTAGTAATCTTTCCTTTTTTGCAGCTCAGTGCTAACATAGGCAGCAAAGAAGAGAACAGACCACAGCTCTTTCTGGAGCATCTTGAACAAATGCCCTTGCCTATGTTCTAATCATTCACTTCACCAAAAGACCTAATGATGAAGAAAAGGTTGTGAAAGCATTACTAGTAGTGCTACATGGCAATGTACGGGTGTGATTTCTCAAGTAGAATTTGTATCACATAGATGATACTTGGCAAACAGCAAATGAAGGGGTTTTCTTCAGCTCTCAGACGGACGTTACATGTCAGTAATTTAATAAAAAGATAACAAGAAGAAGGTTATTTTTTAACATGTGAATTTAATTACACCCCTGCCATGGACATCTGAATCTTATGAATAGACAGTGTCTGATTTAGAAAAAAATAAAGAATTATCACAGTTTAAAGAAACATAGGATCATAAACCCTTTGCTGATGGAACGTAGCCTATTCATTGGTTGAAATGAAGCAGGTAGACAGGACATATGAAATATTGTTTTGTGGATCAAACATTTATTTTCGAAAGTGATGCTGACAGATAGTGAACTCACCAACTTAGATATTGCACGGTAGATAAGGGTACATAACTTGCTCCATCAAGTAATCCCTTGGAACCATCATCCAAGGGGATTTTCCCCTGCATCTGTGAAAATATGCCTACCTTTTTCACAATACTTCTGCAGCAGCATTCTTAGGCCTGATCAGCTGCTATGGAGAGTGAATTATTGGCAGCAAGGTGACTGGCCAGGGGAATTTGCTTCAATGGATTTTGATCTCTCGGATATTTTGCAGACCTGCTTCAGCCCTGCTTGTCAAACACAGCCTTTAAAGGGTGCCAAACAATTGTTAGTCTGTACTGGGCCATATGCTCTTTATTCTCTCCCTCAACTTCTCCATCGCCTCTCATCTGTATCACATGAGCTATGTTCAAGGTCCACAGGCTACTTTTCACAGAATCTTCAGGCCTGATGCAGTAAGAATGATGACTAGAACACAGCTGGGATCAATTTTCCAGTTTGCATAAAATGCATTCTGCACACAAATCCAATGAGACGGTGTTCCCCCTATGCCCAGAAAAACCTTCACTAGTACTAGTGTTCTACGTAAACTGCAACTTAGTCTGAAAGAAAAGCTTTTTTCTGAGAGTGTCTAAGAGCTTTGTATGAAGCACAGATATTTGATATATGCAATTTTGAATACCAGAGGAAAAAGAAAACGCCACAAAGCTTTTAATGGTACTGGTTTTAATTTTAAATTCCATGCACCTTTTCAAAAAGTGTCAGCTCAAACGCCCATGCACATATTTTAGTCATCTGTAAGTCAGTATTCATATAAAATGTGATTCAAATCAAAAGAATTTCAAACCTTTCCTCAAAGTTTATATGCCTAGATTTAATACTTCTGACACATATTAGATGAAAGGAAGACATTTTTTTCTGTGGGGGTGCTGGAACACTGGAACAGGTTGCCCAGAGAAGTAGTGGGTGTCCCATCCCTGAAAGTATTCAAGGTCAGGTTGGATGGGGCTTTGAGCAGCAACACTGGAGACTCTTGATGGTAGAGAAACAAAGTTTGAATCTAGAAGAAACTCAGATTGAAGTATAGGAGCAAGTTTTCCCTCAGCTCTTGGGGTAAAATCAAAGTGTTACAAAATTACCTTGATCTGTGATTTTCACTACTGTAACAGGTTAATGAAAACTATGCAGAAGATAGCAAATTTTAAAAGAGAGAAGAATTACAGCATAAAATACATGGGATGGGTTTCTACACGGGACAAAATCTCTGTATTTCAACACTTCCTCATGTTAGGATTTCATGAAGTGCCAAAGAAGGCGGCAAAATATCATTCAGGACATTATTTACTGGAGCTCAGCCTGGCCTTTAGTAGGAATTGGGTTTGAACATAATGTAGATATACCACACACTTTCCCTTCACTGAAAAATTACTGTTTATAATGAATAAGCAATGAGGATATGAAATTGACTGAAAGCATCTTAAAAAGGTAAAGTATTTCATTGTAAATGATCTGTGATCCAAATAGTTCTTCCACCTTAGTGAGGGACAAAAGAATTCTTCCATATCATGATGGTTTAAAATTGTATAAACCAATGTTTTCTTCTGAAAGGATATTATCTATTTTTTTCTATTTTTAGAAGAAAATATTCCTAGACATACAACACATGAGAACAAAGTAATTGTAAAGAAACAAATAATATGAAAATATTCCCTACATATAATTAAATGAAAAGCTGTGTTTTAAATAGGAAGTAGATATTAAACAGAATTTTTACACCAGATATTTGAATTGTTGCACCAGCTATTTTGCCCCCAAAGAGAGGTATTTAGCATTTCGGTCTTTTCCAAGGTGTTCATCATCTGCTATGCTGACCTCTGTGTGGGCCTAGGTGTGTGTGGAAGCGGGGCATGTGAAGGGGAGTGTGTATGTTTGCTTAACACTTGTTGTGGCAGCTTCATGCCTCAGCTCCATCATTTCTTTTAGAAACTTCACAGAGAGTGGATATGAAGTTTAATATCAACAAGAGATCAATTCCCAAATCATCCATTTTACCCTACCTTATAAATCATATGCTTTGTTGCATATTTTATCAAATAGACTTTCAAGCCACATGGAGAAATGAGAATGTGGAGAATCCCTCCAATGTCTTGCAACTTTTATGCAAATAGAGTTTCAAGAAAGGATAATTTCTTTTAAAATACATCTGGGACAGGCATGATGGTGGTGTCAAGCTGTTGGGGTTTTTGTTGCTGGGAGAAGTTGTACAAAAGGATTGGTCTTTACATTGACTAGTGACTGAATCAAGTGCATGAATCCATTGGAAATTCAACTGGGGGTTCCTTTTTCTAGCAGATTACTTCTAGAACGAGCTTGCAGACTGAAGCTGACTCTTTTGCTCTCTTTTTGTTTCTTACCTATTTTCTTGGCTTCTTTACCACTATCTACACAATTTTGGAACTTTTTTCCCAACTAAAATTGTTTCATAGTCTGATAATTAGGATACATTTTTTACAAGGAATTTTTAAAAATCTTTGCTTGAGTAAAGAAGGTTAAGGACTAAGGTCTTTTTCTTACCTCATCAATATTGCGATGGAATTGATAAATAAAGACTAATTCTTTCTTTTTATTTTCAACCCAAGTAGATAGTTCCCATACATTAATACATTTTGTGGACCAATATTTGCCATTCTGATGTAAGTTGTCCCTTCTTAACAATATACATTCTGTGACTATGTTGACAACACTCTTGGTGAAGATCCTAATTGGTCTTAAACACACATAGGGAGAAATTTGCTCAGCCAGTGTCAGTCTTAAGCATGCCTATCAGAAGATCTTTCTATAGCTGGGGAATTTTCCCGTGAAAGGGATTCAGTTATGGAAGAGACACTTATCCCAGAGTTTTGCATTCTTCTTGAGCACTACTTAAGGAACTTAGATCCCATGTCCATTTGGATCTCTCTCTGCACAGATCTTTGTCATGCCACTGCTTGAAATGCATCTCTAAGAGAATTCATTAGCACAGAATGAACGAGAGTGGAAGGTGTCAGTGGGGCTCACCAGGTCCAACCCCCCTGCTTAAACCAGGATACCTAGAGCCTCTTGCCCAGGATTATATCTGGGTGTACTTTTAATGTCTTCAAAGATCCAGGCTCCACAATCTTTCTGGGAAGTCTGCGCTGTGGTTCAGTCGCCCTCACAGTAAAAAATCATTTGCTGATGTGCAGAGGCAATCTCCTGTATTTCAGTGTGTGCCTACTGCCTCTTGTCTTTTCACTGAGCATCCTTGAAAAGACACTGGTTCCCTCCTCTTTGCACACTTCTGGGATGTCTGTGTGCTGCCACGTAGATAAATGTCAAAAACCTTCCTGAAGCCCAGGCAGACAATATTCCCTTCATCTACCGGGCAAGTTGATTCATCGGAGGAGTTTAAAAAGTTGTTCAGCATCAAGTTCCCCTGGTAAATCCATGCTGACTAGGTTATTTTGTCCTCCTTCATGTGCCTGGCAATGCTTTCCAGCAATAGCTGCTCCATCAACTTCCTGGGGATAAAAATGACGCTGGCTGGCTGGCTTGTACTTTTCCAAGTCCTCCTAGTTGCCTTTTTCCAAGATGGGTGACATTTGCTTTCATCCAGTCTTTGGGCACTTTCCTCAGTCACTATGATCCATCAAACATCATTAGGAGTGGCCTCAGAATAACATCTGCTAACACCCTTGAGACCTGTGGCTGCATCTCAACAGGGCCTGTGGACTTCATGGAATACGTACCAATTCAGTGACTATGCCCATAAAAGTTTGCAAGGGATAACAGAACATATTAACAGCTACCTGAAGAGTGAGTGAAAAACTATGGAAGCAATCCAAAAGGACAAAAACTTGAGTTCCCTTTTCAGACAAAGCATCCTATCGTGGAGCTGAGCAGTCTTATATCTAGGGAAGCTTCCCCTCTGAAAGGATGCAGAAGACATTCTTTTACCCGTATCCACTAATAAAATGTATTGACCATTCACTTGCAATACAAAAAAACTAAATTCTTTCCAAAATTGTTGCCGCCTAACTAGACAATCATGTACTGGCTGGCTATTCCCCTAACAGATGACAACACCTGCTTGATGCCTCTTATGCCTACAGACTATTTGAATTAGGTCATTTGAGTGGGGATTACCGGTCTGGGAACTTTCTTTCTGATGAATTTGGAATATTTACTGAAGCAAGGACCTGAAGATGAAAACTTCATTTCCCATCAGTGCACTTTAACATCCACGGCTGTAATGCCATTGTTTCTCACCAACTGAGTCAAGAATTTATGACTACAAAGTGAATCAGCTCCAAAAGGCAAGATAAAGGCTGGAAAACATTCTCTCTTGGTAAAGCAAATGAAGTGACTAAATTCTAATCACTCGCTGGCCTAAAGCTTCAAGGAGGGGGAGGTGGACCAGGTTTCCTTCCACTGCCGTTCTCTTTGTCACCTCAGTGTTTTATAGGGGTATGCAGACATTCAAAAAGAGAGCTTTGCTGAATTCATAAAATTCAGTCTTAAAAAATAACTTGAGAGCAGCCGAAATGAAAAGAACAAATAAAATGCAATTAATTCCACGCAAGCTTGAAATGATTATTTCTTCATTTTGCATTTGAGGATGTATGTTGTGTGAGTTTGTCTTGTAGTGTTCTACAGGTTTTCTAACTGGCACACCTTTCTTTATGAATGGACTGTCCTTTCCTAAATACTCTCATATGGAGGAACATGCTTCTGATAAGAAGAGCACTAGGGTGTCTTTGCTTGACCTTTTATTTTTACTGATGTTTGCTCCTTGGAAATGAATGGGGTTTTTCAATTGAAATGTCTTACTATTGTTCCCACAGGATAAGCCACAGACTCTTCTGCTCAGAGCTGTCACTAGTCAGCTATTCTCCTATCTGCCTTGAAGTAGTTGAATGTTCTGGTCTCAAAGTAGCACCTTCTATGTAGCCATGCTCTTAGCTGCCAGTGTCATCTTGAATCCAAACACCCTCCCGCAAGGGACCGCTGGCTCTGTAGTCAACTAAGGGGAAAAAAACGGTCCATCCATGCTTCCTGATTTAAAATATAAAGGTATATAAAGGTATGGTGTCCCTAAACGATTCTCTGCAGTTGAACACTACTTATCTTTGCCGTGTTTCTTCAACTCACTTGCAAGTCATTCATGCGCTACCTTATTGCGAGAATTGCTTGGTTTGAAGATGATTTAAAAGGGTAGGAGAATACTTTTGTGCCTCTGCTAGAAGGATGCTTTTCAAATCCACACAAGCTTCCTGCAAATGCAAAAGCATTCATCCTGTATTGTCCTAGGCTACAATATAAAAATGTTTTCTGCTCCCAACCTCAAGAGCTGCTGAAACCGGGAGGGGCATCGTTTTTTCCTTATCTCCTTATCTCTTAACGGGGCCATCCATGTCTTGCCACATGATTCAGAGATGACTCCCTCCAGGAGCCATTTCTGTTTAAAGGCTAATCAAGGAACCACCGCATGACTCAGAACCATTTGAGCCCATTGCAAGATGCTCTGCCCAGGGGGCAGGAGCTAAGCATCCCCAGCTGGATATAATCTGAGTTTTGGGACACCACAAGCAGTCTTTCCACTGGCTTCCTAGAGGAACGGCCACCCTCACCCACTGGGTCTTCAGAGGATAAGAGCTACCAGATGGTTTCTACAGGATCACTACTTCAACAAGACCATTTCATCCGGACTGCTGCCACCACCCTAACTAGCAGGGTGACAGGTTGTATTCTGTCCGTGGTTTTTCTTTTGTATCATTGCATGTATTTGGTTTTTCCCCTTTTCCTAATAAATTGTATTTCTGACTTGGAGTCTTGCTGCCATGCTGGATTTCTTCAGACCGACTAGCTCCTGACACCAACAGCCAGAGTGAGCTGCCCCCAGAAAGCTGTCAAATCCAGGGTGCAGCTGTAGGGCACAGCTGCTCTATGGCACAGGTGGACTGCATTGGGGATAGGACTGCGCCGAGGGCAGGGACAAGGAACAGGGAGAGGTCTTCTGTATGTTTTCCAAAGGAGTTTCTTCCCTGGAGGGTCAGGGACACAAAGACACTGAGCCAAATGCATACATCAACTTAGAAATGGGGAGAGGTCCCAGAGGAGGATACAATCTTGAACACACTGGGAGCAACTGGGGCTGGACCACAAGGCGGGGAATACAATGTTTAAACCAATAGGGGACTACAGGGGAGGAGAATAACTTAAACAAACCAATGGGGTTTTGAAGAGTATAAAATTGATAGGGAAGTTTCTAGAGAAAGGGGCAGGCTTGGGGAGGGATTGACGTTCAGTGGGAGGAGGAAAAGGGAACAAAAGGGCAGGTCTTTGGGGAGATGGACAACTAGGGCAAAAACTAACAACACGGGGGGAAAGGAACAATCCCTTAATAATAAAATATGCTCCAACAGCACAAAACAGGAAGTATTATCAAACTGACTACTCAAACTGCATTACAATCAAAAACACACACTGCAACAGCGACAGCATCTCTTGCTGCTTTTGCTTTCAAACCAGAAGAGGTGCCAACCAAAAAATTAGCAAACTTAAAAGTTAACTGGCTGCAGTTTTGATTTCCTTCTGAAATATATTACTGCTTGTCTAATTGGCTTAGCAGCATGTCTGTTCTTAGTGCCAAGCAGGGATTCACTTTGCCAGGCATGGAGGAAGCTTCTAGGAGCTTTTCACAAAAGATTCACTTCTGTGGCTGGCTTCTTCCCTCCCCACCAAAAACCAAGCCATGCAAAACCAACACCTTAACTAATCCCTAGTACTTAGTATGCGTCCAATAATTCCTTTTAAACTATACTTTACATTTTTTACCAAATGCCCTGAAAAGAAATGGATCCATAATATTGATCAAAATAGTTCCAGTTCAATAGAAATACTGGGTCATGCAACTCTGGTTTACATCACTATTTTTTGTACAATCAACAGGAGCTTTTTTCGCCTCTAAAGAAATGTTTCTCGATGGTTTGGATCAGAAGATCCAGTATTGCCATCGTGAGATTTTTGTTTTGAAGGCCATAGGCTGTGCTCAGTGTTTTGGGTATATTCTTTGTTGTGCCTTGCATGTATTTTGGATAGAAAGCCAGTAGAGATGATGTCCTTGCTGCAGTAGCCATGCTAAATAAGGCAGAGCGTCTGGCTGATGTACTGGAGCTGTAGACTATCCACCAGTCGCCCAGGGCGGTGAGGATCTCTAAAGGAATATAATATTGGCTATGCTCTGGAAGTTTTACAGAGAGAAAGAGCCTCATCGCTCTAATGATTTGTCTCCTGGAGTTCCGAAGAATATGTTGTAAAGAAGAAGGCTGCTGTCTTTCGCAACAATCTTCCGTGCATTCAAGAGGATAATTTAACTTCTTGTCTGAGAATGAAAGAAATATTAGTAGTAATGAGTTCTTTTTTCTCTGTCGGTGCATCACTGATTGAGTTTGGGTAGGTTACATTATATTTCTTTTTTTTCTTTAAATATTACATCGTAAGGTGTTCCAAATTCCCAAATTCTGCTTCACTTTATTTTGTAGGCCAGACTGGTTCCTCTTCTCTCGGCTCTATTATTGCAGACCATATCTGAATGAATTTTTTTTTTTTTTTTTATTTTGAACATTATTAGATTTAAACTGTATGAACAGAACACTTTATTTATCATTATTTTACCAGTTTGGAAGGAAATAGAGAATTTTTAAGAAAATGACGCAACTCCACTTGTGGTTTTCAATGGAAGAGAAGAATAACAATGTCCTACATTCACAGCATTGTTTGCAGTCATATTGCAGCTAGTTTCCAGCAACTTAGGTCAGGTTCTGGAAGCAGGCACCCATGATAGGATAGAAGTCTAAGCAGTTTCATTTTGGCGGCTTTTCTTGAACAATAGCTAATATGTCTCAACGTTGTGCTGAATCTTGTTGTACAGACGCTTCTTTTGAGGTCTGACCTCCTTGCTGGACTACTGTATCTCAGAATCAGCTACAGTAAACCTGTGTTTCCTTATAGCTTTAAGAATTTGGTTCTAATCTATAAAAGCAAGAAAAGGTTGCCATATTAATACAAGAGAAAGAAAATGTTAGGAAAGCAGTTAATGGCATGGGGGTTTTTCCTACAAATTGGAGCAGAGATTTAGTTGTTTGATGGGGTTTTTTTTGCTTCTCAATGGAATTTTAGAAGTGGTTGGGAAAGAAAGTGTGGATTTTTCAGGTTTGCCTTGAAAGAAGAATAACAGGGGAAACTGTTGAAAAGAATTAATCCAGAACTCTATGCCTTTCATACAGAGTTTCAGAAGTGAAAAGCAGGAAGAGACAGTCCAGACAAGATGATTGAATAGAATGAATTCAAAATAGCTTTCTTTTCCCTCTGAATTCCAGCTCTAAACCTTACTAATATTAAGGTATTAATAGGAAATACATCTGTCCTAGGGTGACGTTATGATGCTTGTATCCCCATTCATGTGTTCTGTGAATGTTGGATATTATGTTCTGTACCTTTAAGACTGGCTCTGAAGAGGGAATGTTTTGTTTTGGTTTTCTTATCAGCCTGGCGGGACACAGAGACTGCAGCTTTTGCTTTTGCTGCTTTTGCTTTTCGCTTTGCTCTCTCTCACTCTTGCTTGCTTCGCTTCTGCTTGCTTTTGCTCATTAGCTAGTTTAGCTAAACTGTCCAAATTTCTTCCTGGACCACTTCTCCTTTCCTTTTACTGACCATTTTGAACCTGCTCCGGACTGGGACCTGGGAAACACCGAGAGTTTGCACCTTGTGGCCTGCAGCAGCTGGCCCAGCGCCGGAGGGACTGAGAAGAGAGTGAGCACCCCCCCAAGAGAGACTTTCTGAATTTGTCATCTTTTTCAGAGCGGTGTCATCCGGAATTGTTCCTTTTGCGTGCTGGGGGGTGCTGTGCCTATTAAATAAACAGGTTCGTTCCACTTCTCTCTGAGGAATCCTTCCCGAACCAGTTGCGGGGAGGGGCCCTAATTTGGAAATTCTCCTCCAAATTTGCCCTAAACCAGGACAACATCGCAATCTCTAAGATTTAAAAATGGATGATGAAGTTTTATATCCAGTAAAGTGTAAGGCTTCACATTTTAATCTGATTTGCATTTTGGTGAAAGCCGGGCATCCTTTGCAATTTACCAGATAACAAGGGATTTAGAACAGTAAGTATGCAAGTAATCTTTTGGACCCTTCATCTCCCTTCTTATGACAATGAATACATTTATTAAGCTTGTTGTCCTGGCATGTTTTTATTCCATCAGGGGATTTGATCATACAAATGTCTAGTCATTCTTTCCTTGTTTTCAACCACTCTAAGAGCATTAATCAGAACTATTCAGTAGTTCTTGATCTGCAACAGTGACGAGCACTAGACTGGTAAGAGTCAGTGGGCATCAGCAGATCCCCTATGACAGCACGTGGCAGGCTGTTCTGGCAGGACTGAAGTTTGAGGGGCTCGAATTCTGTGAAATAGAACATTCGAGGGATGGGAAACATGGAAACAGATTCTGAGCTTTCAACCCACCACATGAGCAAGTAATAAGGCAGGTAATTTTCTGTGGAAATTTCTTTAGCCCCAGTGTTGTGGATGATGATTACTCTTCCTACCTCCTTTGGCCAGCTACCAGCTTTCCCCTCCATTACTCTGCTTCTGGACAGAAAACCAGAAGAAGGGATTTTTGACCAAAACACCTATCAGGACCTTAGAGTGTTTTTTGCTCCAAAATGTTTCAAGGCAGATAGGGAAACAATTCCATTTTCGAGAGTGTGTTGAGAAGACAAGGTTGAAAGTTAAGAACCATGGGTTCTGTTTCTATATATGTTACTGATTGTGCTTATTATCTTAGTCATGTAATATATATATATATATATATTTGGTAGGGTTTGTTCTTTTTTATTTTTCTTGGGGTTTTTTTCCTTTTTTTTTTTGATGCATCCTTGAGATAAAAGGCCAAAAGTACAGAAAAGTTCTGTACGGTTAAAATACTTTTGAGATGCCTCATGCTGAAAAACTTGTAGCTACTGCTAAGGCCCATTGGCCAATTCCTGCTTCATTTCTGAGAAGCTATAAAATTCCCATCTGTATTTTAGTTCTAACAATTTGTTGTTATGGTGGAGATGCAAATTAAGACCAACCATTTTTGAATCTGTAGGGATGTATTTACCATTTTGTAGCTGCCTTTTCAGTTTCTGAGCCACTATTGAAAAAAAGGAGAAGTATCTACACTGTTTTCAACCTGTAGACCATCCACTACTGTCCACATGCTCAGATTCAAAGGCAAACAAGCCTGTCTGGCCTCATTGGGAGGAATTATTTGCATTCAAAAGACTAGACTAGTATTTGATTTCCACCAGCAGAGTCCATTGGGCAGCTCCTGTCATCTGCATTTCAATATTTAATCCTCCTCTATGTTTACTGTGCAAAGCTCTTTCAGAATGATGGTGTGCCCACTGTCTCACCAGCTGTGACGTTTGCAGCGAGTCTCCCACGGAAAGGAGCTGTAAAAAAGGCAAGCCAGGGCAGTGATTTCTGGTTCTCAATACCCACAAATCAAAGCTATTTAGTCTAATTTAAGGCTGAAAAAGAATTCAAAATGCCTTCAAAGGATTCAAAAAATCATCAGACAATACTGCAGTTCAGTATTCAGGACAAGAGCATATCCCACAGTGTGGTGGTTTGACAGGAAATGTGTTTTCTGGGATGCTGTGGTGAGGCCAATGGATGTTCAGATTTTAATATTGGCACCTAAGGTGGCCATTGGGACATTGGATGCGCCTCTGAGAACACGGGGTTAAAAGCAGGGCTCTCCCCTGGGAGGCTCTCTTGGGTTCCGGTCAGGGAAAGGTTCAGATCTCCCCTGCCTGGCTGCGGGCTGGGCGGGGCAGGGGAAGCCACCCGGCCCGGTGAAGTAGGCTGGGTCCCTGGCCAGAAGGGAGGTGAAGGCCCCTGCAGGATGGAAGGGTGGAGGAGCACTGAGAGGCATCGGGCAGCCCCCCCCCCCCCCCCCCCCGCCCCCCCAGGAGAGATAGAGAGAGAGCTGGTGCCTGTTCTTGGCCGGCCGAGAAGGAGAAGAGGGGAGTGCAAGAAGGTGCCTGGCAGGGCAGCCATGGGAGTTCTGGACAGACAGAGCCTCAGATTTTTAACCCTTTTCTTGGATGATGGAAAAATGCTAATCCTCCTGGAGTTGAATGAGAAGAGAGATATAGAGGAGATAAGAGGAAATGGGCCACGAGAGAAATAGAGAAGAACGCAGGTGGAAGAGATGATGGAGTAGCTTATGCTGGACTCTTTGTGTGTAGCCATGGACAGAGCCATGTTTCCTTGTGATACAGGGACTGCATTCTAGGGAGAGGCAATGCCTCAGGACCAAGAGGGTTCGGTGTGGGTACCCCTCGGCCCCAGGGGGTGAAAAATATGGGGGGGACAGATGTCCCAAAGTTGAGACTGTGCCTTTTTGCAGTGGGACGAAGCATCCTTAAAAGTCGACCCTAGAAGCAGCTCTGGTCTGTGTTCAGTGGTGAGAGCAGTGGACATGAAAGGAAGAGGTCACCATTGGCACAAGAAAGACTTCTTCTCCTCTTGATGAACTGAGGATTGAGTATTCTGAAGGGTGGTGCTGGACCAAGAGTCGATGATTTGGGGATGTATTGTATTGGGAATTTGGGGAGGAGGAGGAGGAGATGTATTTGTGAAGTTTTCATTTTCCTTGTGTGTTTCTTTTTTTTTTTTCTTTTCCTTTCCCTTGTAGTTTAGTTAATAATTATTTTTTTTTTCCCTAAGTGGGAGCCTGCTTTGCTTATTCCTGGTCACATCTCCCAGCAGAAACCAGGGAGAGAGTATACTCATGGGGGCACTGGCATTGTCCCAGTGTCAAGCCATGACACACAGGCTGAGAGAATGAGGGCTGTTTAGCCTGGTGAAGAGAAGGTTGCATGGAGACCTCACAACACCTTCCAATATCTGAAGGGAAGCAGGAGAGGGACTCTTCATTAGCAACTCTGGAGACAGGACAATGGGCAATGGCTTCAAAATGAAAGAGGGCAGGTTGAAATTAGATACTCGGAAGAAATTCTTCCCTGTGAGGGTGGTGAAGCACTGGCACAGACAGCCTGGAGAAGTTATGGACACCCCATCCTGGTGTTCAAGGGCAGGCTGGATGGGGCTCTGAGCAACCTGAGCAAGTAAAAGGTGTCCCCGCCCATGTCAGAGAACTAGATGGCCTTTAAGGTCTTTGTCTACCCCGGCCATTCTATGATCCTGTGATTCTGCTGTGGTAGCGTTCAGGATGGAGCGTGTTCTGCATGTTGGCCATTTCCAATACACCATTGGTTCCAGGTGCCTTACACTAGCTTGCTCCCTGAAAATTCTGTCAGAATGAAGAACATCTCTCTATATATTAGACACATAATAAATGAAGAAATGGGTTTGCACATTTGTCCACTAAGTTGTGGATGAGATTGCTGTGAAGTTTCATTTGGTTTTCTTGTTTGCTCATGAGGCCGACGGTCCTTGTGTCAGCTGCCTCAAAGGCAGCATTTGCCTCCTCCGCCTCCCTTCTCCCTCCTGCCTCTTTCAATTTCTTTCCCTTGACAATTTAATGTCGTTTTCCCTTTCATACCTGAAAATCCCTGCATGCTTCTGGGCTTTCTCCCTTTTCATACAGATCTTCTTCCACCCTTGACAATCCATACTTTTCATACCATAAGGGCCTGCCCTTCAGGCATAAAAGACTTTGATTCCTTATTATATCTATGGGAATTTAATTAATAGCTTCATGCCTTTTCATAGAAAGAGTAGGGAATTGATATCTTGTTCCCTGAAGTACAGAAGGAAGAGAATGAAACATGAATCATGTGGAGTGGAAAAGTTGCTATCTATTTTCTTCCAAGAACTACCCCAAAAGATGCAGGGGGTGATGAAGCCTGGCTAGATGAGTTTCCCTTCTAATGGAAGGAAACAACCACGCCACTTCATACAAGTCAGTCCTATAGAAGAGAGAAATTCACTTCTGGGAACATTGCAGGATTTGACTGCAGAGTCACACTCATCTTTTGTTGCTTTGTTGTCTGCTTGGCATGGAACACGCTGCTTTGAAGAGGGAAGGGACTAACAGACAGTCCACTTTACAAACACATCTGCTTCCCTCTTCTTCTGAGACCTCAGCACAGAGCCCTCTTTGGCATGGTACTTCAAGGTAAGAAGGAGCGGGCAGAGGGCACTGGGAACAGACAGCAGTTTGCAGGTTGTATAGGAAAGAGGACTGCCCCTTGAATGTGGTGCAAATACAAACTTCCACCAGTTTCAGGGGTACACTTCAGCCAAGCTTGTTGTCCTGGCACATTTTTTCTCTGTGAAACGCTTTGCGGTATGATCTGGACGACAAGAGACGCAGAATACGGGGCTACGTAGTGCTGAGAAGGTAAGTGCCTGGCCCCAGTGTCTTTTGGCAGAAGCAGCGCACTAGAGCCGTTGGCTGCTGCCACAATGATCTGTGTGAGAAACAGATGCCTAATCCCCTCCGGGAGAGTAAAAGCAGCATTGGTTACAAGAGTCGAAGAGCACTGGGCTGGTGGCTGCCGCATACCAGCTGTAAAAGGAGCATGACTCCTACTGGCCTACCAACCAAACTCATGGTGGCAGTGGTAAGGATTAAAGTTCAGTGAGAGCTATTTGTGCCGCTACCTATGGCCCTTCTGTGGAAACAAATGTGCCTACCTTTAGGTTCCGAGATCCAGAGAACACAATGGTAGTTGCAGCGGAAAAGGGAAGGACAGAGCGCACTGGTGAGCTTGATGTGGCTTACACAGGGCAGGCAGAAGGTGCAGCCCAAGTCTCGCTTTTATTTCTAGAGCCTTTTTCTACGCAAACAGCTGCTGGATGTTTGCAACAAAGATGTGAGTGTGAAAAAGTGAGGGCAGGTCTATGTGGGAAAGAAGATACAAAGGGTTGTGCGCAGTTTAAAAGCTGTTTAGAAAAAAAAGGAGTTACTTTGAGAACATCTTCTGTCTTGACACTTCCACCTGTGTGATCTTTAGCTGCTTTGGACATGGCCACAATGAAAGAATGTGAAAATATTTGCGCTGCCAATGTCAGGTTGCACAGGAAAGAGGGTAGGTTGGCAAATGCCTTCTGTCCTGGCACATCTGTCAGTCAGAAGTGCAGCTGAAAACGCTTGGCTGTAGCGATAGTCTCTGTCACTTTGAGAGAATGTGCTGATGCACGTATATGTATCATTGAGAAAGTACGTGAGAATCGCTAGTATGTTTCGTTTGGTTGACAGACTGCAAAGGGACCGTTATGGCCAGCAGTGCCTTTTTGTTGTAGGACTTTTTCTTTGAGAGCAGCCGCTGGACATTTTGAAGCGGTTTGGGATCTTCAAGCGTTCGAGTGCAAGATGGTACCTAGATCTTGAGGGAAAGTGCATATCTCCAGGAAGCTGAATGCAGTTCAGTGGGTGCAAGTTACATGTTGAGCAGCTGATGGCCCAGAAAACTTTCTAAAATGAAGAGGCCATGCTGCAATTGCCTTTTATTTTGAAGCTTCTAAACTGTGCAGCCAACAATGAAATGATTCTTTGTAGAGAGCTTTTTGGATAATTGGTTAGCTGAGAAAGGACATTTCGATGTGATACCGATGGATAAGGATAGGGGATACAAGCTGGGAACTGAGCAACCAGTGTCCAATCACTGACAAAGGTCACAGTGACCTTCTCTGAAACGGGAAGACGGGGGAGAAAATCGCTTGCCAGAAAATGTAGATATCTTAGGTAGAGAAGCTGGAAGAATGCAAACATAGAAGCAAAATAATTATTAGAAGATAGAAGTAGGTGTGGTTGATCCAAGTGTGCTTTAACCAATAATGAACTCAGCTTTTGCAATATGTATAAGCTTCATTAACACCAATATAAATATGTGTGAGTTTTCAATAAACTTTGGGATTTGCCATTCACGCATATGGTGTGTCGCATTTCTCCCGCCGTTCACGACAATTCTTCTTCCTTCTGGGCTACATGCAGGATCCCATTCTGTCAGTACCCGAGAGCCAGGATCCACAGCGGAGCTCTTGTCCCTCCACTGCTCCCACACGAACGGGGCTGGGCTAGAAAAGTGCTTGTCTTTTTCCTGGGCACTGTCAGCGCTCTTCTAAATAACCACACCCCAGCATTGTCAACTCACAAAACCAGGACACGCACCGAGCCCAGCTCACAACCACCCCCAGGACCCAGCCAAGTCAGAAACGTCCCTGCTCTCCAATCAACTGTGTCAGGACAAAAAGATGTCACCGATCTTCCCCTTCCAAGTGGATACTCTTCTTTGCCCCACACTCAAAGGCCGACACCAGATCTTCTGCCCTAACAAACTTTTTCTCTCTCACAGAGCCTGGTAACAAACTTGAAAATGTTGGCCGAGCTCGCAAAACTGTTGGTGGAGAAAGCTCTTTGCTGCCTACAATTTCAATTGCACCCATCAAACTATAAACGTGCACCCTGCTATCGCCACTTTCCTTCTCAGCTCTAGGTACCACCGTAAGCCTTCAATCTCTCAGAGTCAGGATCCAAATGGGATGGCACCAGGGACTGCTCACACAGTCCCTAAAGCTACAAGGGACAAAAAACCTGTCCTGCAGAGGCCTGGCCTGGCCTCTGCATTGCCACTGACAGTTCAACAACTCGAACCCAGAGAACTGCCTATTGGGAAAAGCCTTTCAATTCACTGAGACCACCCAAAGTGGCCACCCAAACTTTGCCAAAGGGAGGAGGAACTAGAAGCCCATCTCAAAAGAAATGGCATCCCCTCCTCCAAAATCCAAAGCATCCAGGACCTGATCCTCTACAAAGGTGTCAGACCACTGTTATTGGGCATTACCTGTGCGGGGCACTAGCTAGGCTGCACACCAAGAGCCAGCGCAGCTCTTTACCTTGTCCAAAAGAAGTGTGCTGGCAGAATTTCAAGAAGGCTGCCTTGAGAAAGTGGAAAACACATGCCAAATGGATTCTTGCAGGAAGGAGACTGCCTTCCAAAGATGGATACCGACTCCATGATTGTACAAATTGAGTCAGTGCTTCCACACCAAATATGCCAGCATAGAAAGTTGCTGCCGCCCTTAAGCTGCACGACACAGCTTCTTATCTGCACCTCCAACACTGGGGCTAAGTTCTTTCCTTCCCATGAGAAAGCATTGCTGTTCTCCTTCAGGAACTTACCGAGCAAAAGTTGCATACCACGTCCGGTACTGACTCTGTCCAACAATGGCTCCTACACAGAAAGGACCAGGACAGAAATGTCTTGCTGTACTATACCTTCCCACGATACCTTATCATCAGCCCTACCAACATTGCCACCGTATCTTTTACTTCCCAAGCAAGGAAAGGCACTCCAAGTCACTTGGCTTTGCCTTGCCTCCAGTACCATGCCTAGTTTTCCTAGCCTACCCTACCCTAGCTTTGCTTGCTTGCCTATGTCTGCCTTGCCTAGCCCTTCCAATAACTTCCTGGCTTTGCTTTGCCTTGTCTACCACTCTTTGCCTTGCCTTCCATGCAGGTAAGGCAATGCAAAGCAAGTGTAGGCAATTGTAGGCAAGTCAAGGGACAGGTTGGCAAGACTGAAGCCGTGAGGGGAAAGCAAATGGAGTGGTAGGTGAGACAAGTGCCAGAAGTTAGAGGCAAGGCTGGGCATAGGAGGTAATGGTAACCGGAAGGGCTAGGCAAGGCCAAGCCCTGTAGGAAAACTGCAGGCAGGTCAAATGTGAGGCATGGGTATGCAAGGGAATGCAAAGCAATGGAGAATGAGCAGGGCATGGCAAGGAAACTGGTTGGTTGCCCAAAGCAAGGCAAGTGGCAGGTCCGTTCAAAGATTGCTGGTACACAAAAGCGGCCCGGACGGACCGCTCTGTCCAGCCTTGATCTTGCATGGGTCATGTCTAATCTGCACCTAAGACACTTGGGTTGCCTGCTTTCCTTTGTATGCAAAAGAACTGTCATTCTGCCCCTGAAGCCCAAGGGTGAAAGATGAACTTTGTGTCCAAAATTCAAGGCATGTAAGCATAGATGTCAGAAGAAAGCTGTCAGGACAGATAGGTGTGCTTGCACGTGGCCTCCTCCAGGCTTCTTCTCACAAGCTCCTGAAACGCTGGGCCTTGAGAAAAAATAGCCAGTGGAAGCCTGGAGAATCCTAGGAGAAGCAGGCAGGGCAATGCATGTTGAAGAGATTCCACAAAAAGAGAGGTGGTGAATTCCAGGTGGGGGACTGGTGAGCAAGGTAATGCAAGGCAAGGAAGGGGTTCAAGGACAAGGCCAGACAAGTGGTGGCTTTGCCAGGCAACACAAAAGAGACGGAAACAAGGCAATAAGAGTCCTAGAAGGAGAAGGAAATGAAAGATTGGAGCTGGACAAATGGGAAGGAAAAGAAGGATAGGTGAGCAAGTCAATACAAGGCACTGGGTTGGTATGAAGGGCAAGGGAAGGACGTGCATGGGTCAGGAAGGCAAGGGAAAAGAAAGGAATTGTCAGCAATGACAAGGAAATGCAAGATTGGGTAGGAAAGGCAAGGCAATGTGGGGGAGGGATAGGCAACACAATGGGTATCTTAACAGGAAATGTCCATGCACAGCAAGGCCAAAGGAGAAGTGGTAGAGAGGTCAAGCTGGGAAATAGGTGAGTGTGTGCAGCTAAGAAAGAAAGAAAGAAAGTGCGTAGCTCTCGTGTCTGTCTGTGTGTGTGTGTGTGTGTGTGTGTGAGTGAAGTTTGCAGGATGTAAAGCAAAGAAAGGT
Source organism: Agelaius tricolor (assembly GCF_023055355.1). NCBI lineage: Eukaryota > Metazoa > Chordata > Aves > Passeriformes > Icteridae > Agelaius > Agelaius tricolor. Next base: position 3,080,196 of record NW_027269309.1, read on the forward strand.
GTCTCTTGATTGTGGAGTGAATGGATGTTTTTGAACGTAAGTGGCAAGGTCCAAGCAACCTTTTCATCCTGGTACATCTGTGTGTGTGAGACATAGTCAGAAACGTCTCCTTTTAGATTCAGACTGCAAGCAGGACATAGAATGTGACTGTGTTAATAGCTGAGCAGGAAAGCACATCACATCAGCATGTTTCAACAGAAGCAGTTAGTGCGAGAAGGAGATGGACGTGTGGGACTCCAGCAATGTGGCAATGCACTCAGCTGAGAAGCAAAGTGCAATGCCTCGGTGTATGCTCTGAAAATAAAAAGCTGCAAGGAAAAAGCAAGGGGACAGGCCAGTGAAATCTTTCTGTCCTGGCACACTGAGCTGTTTGAAGGTGAACCTCTGTTTGGTTTCACTAAGGACTCAGAGACATGGAGAGGATGTGCTTGTCCATGTAGCTGAGAAGGAAAGTGAGAAGCACCGGTACGTTTGGCAGAGTTTGTAGGCTGCGAGGAGAAGGTGATGGCCAGGCCTGGCTTTTGGCTGTGGCACTTGTTGCAAGGAAGAAGCTGCTGGATGGTTAAGCTTTTGGGGATCTGCAAGAGTGAAAGACTACGCTGGTACCTCATAAAACTAATGCTTGTTGATCATCTGGCTGAATCTATGACATAAACCAGAAGTGAAATTTCCCCCCATTTCCCTCAGTTTTTTCACCTTTTCATCCAACAGCCTGGGCCTTTTTGAAGCTGCTGTCAAACGCCTTGCCTTGGAAGCTAGAAGTATCTCAGTTCACCTGCTAAGAAACACGGGAAAGAGCTCAAGTCAATTTCAGAATTGCCCTGAGCAGAGCTGGTGTTTCGGTACCGTAAATTTCCATTGCGAATATGTGCAAAAATCACCATTTTATTAGGCAAACAGTTGAAATACACTAGCAGCTTCATCTTCTTGTCGCTGCAGTCCTTGGAAGTTTTGCTATTTACTGAAACAGGAAACAGGTCAAACACGAGAAGCTTAAGAATCCAAGCTCACTGCCATTGTACAAATAGCACAAACTTGATGAATTCAAGTTACCATTGTAACATACAGAATGGCTCTATTCAAGAAAATGGATGTGTCGTCCTTCACGGGGGCAGAAAACCTTTCTACCACGTGAACTCTGGGAGTAATCCATCATGCCTCAGTGTGCTGTGGCTGGTCAGAGAGCTACACGATGGATCTCTTTGCCTATGGCACTCTCAGGGCTCAAAGCTGCACATAAACTCCCCTTCCTTACAGACACACTAGTAAAGCCCACCGAAAATGCCGTTCTCCAGACAGCTTACTGAAACCAGCTAGGAGTTCCCAGCATCACGCTGGGCACTTCTGTCCACAGATGGCTTTGCTTTTAATGAACCAGAACAGAGCTGCGTTTTTCTAGTCTTTAGCTCTACTAAGGTATTTGATGTAACATGGCGAGAAAAAATCTCTTTCGACAATGATAATAACAGAGGGGATAATGTACCTTTTGCTGCTATCTCCTTCTGCTGCTCCATTTTGCTTGCTTTGTTATTGCTTTCTGTCAAAGAAACGCCAGCAAAATCCCTCATCAAGTCCTGCTGTGAAGACAGACTGCCAGAAAGGTAGAGAAACTTTGAACCTTTCCAAGACCCTTGTAGCACATGTCTTGGTCAATTGGTATGCAGATCCTTTCTTCCAGCAGGACTTTTTTGCACCGTTAGCGCACATTGAACTGAATCCAGTACAAAAGCAGTGAATAGAGGAACTTTTCTTTTCATTGGAATGGTGATAAAAATGCATATCCAATAAAAGCATTTTAGAGCAGCAGGAAGATTTTCTATGTAGCTAGCAAATCATAAAAAGATGCATATTTACCGGTGGGGTTCCTCTCGGAATTTCAAAGAATTCCAGACAGAAAACACAGCTTAGTAAACTGCAAATCTAAATCACAGTATCTAGAAAGGTGACATGAAAAAGAGCAAGAGGAAGAAAACCAAAAAGAAAACCAAAGGAAGCCAGAAATAAGGCACAACCTCTCCTCCTTCTCCGCTTACTACAGTACCTTAGAAGTACCTGTGAGTGTCCTAACAGTCCCATAAGTAGAAAACTGTGCCAAGAACAATTGTGGAAACTGGAAAACCCTGCGATCCGAACAGAAACATAGGGTTTGCTTTCACGACGATTAAATCTGCATGCAATGCGTACAGTAAGGGGATGTTTTGTATATTCAAAAACAATTCAAAAATATTTCCAAATCGAAGGGGCTGCTTTTTATTTCTTTTGAATTACTTGGTTAAATATGGTGCATGTTAAAATACTGCAGAGATGTGGTTCATTTTACAATGCCAACTGCAAAGGAGGGAAGCATTTTGTGTGCTTAAGAAAGCAAAGTATTGGAGAGTGTTTTTGTTACTTCTTTGGAAGGTTAGAATATGCGTAAAAGATGCTAGCTGGGGACTTACAATTAATGAATTATTTACTGTCAGTAGGTCAAATGACATTAGCTTTCAAAAAGGAAAAGGAGTCTTATTCCACGTGCCAATTTTAAAGTAGATTAATAAGCCTTCAGCAGAATATGGATATGAAGAGGGATATGACATGAAAGGGTAAGCAACACTGGTGACAGCAAAAGGCTTACCTGCTTCACACAAATACAGGAGATAAAATACTGTTTTTTCACAAACATTGCTATCCAGAGCTTTCCTTGAAAAGTTTCAATGCCAATCATGACAGTAAAATTCTGAGTGACAGTAACATTCACTCTATCATGAATAAAATTTACTCAATCATGACAGCAAAATTTGCTCAATGAGGAGTAAAATTCTTAGTGTAAGCGAAGTACCTTAAGCAAAGGGTAGCTCAAGCATAACTGGCATTTGATGTCAACAAAGGCAACTTGGCCTGCACGTGTCACATCTACTGCATTCAAAAGCTTACTCTGTCTCAGATTTCCTTTTGAGGCATACCAAGGCAAGCCGTTAAACGGCATGAAAATGATGACTTAAAGGAGGATATATTAGAAGCATGGAATAATGGTTAATGTTCTTTTCCTTCCAACTGCTTTGTTTGCCCGTTTAAATTTTTTAAGTCCTTCCTGGTATCACCGTGGTAGCAGTGCAGCAAGTGTTTGGTTGTAAGCTGTCCATCTTGCCAGCTTCTGGACTGCCTTCAGAAAACTTCCCACTGGTTTTGTATAGAAATCACAAGCAGTAGAGATGACAAAGACTGCAGAAACCTTCTCATCTCCTTCTAGAGCAGGAGCGTGTCTTTGACCCACTCTTAACTAGACAACTTTCATCAGTCATGAGAGAGTCTCATGTTCAAGAGCTAAGCAATGACAGCTGTAAAGGACAAAAAGCACACTGATATTTTCTTGGGACTCCAGCACAGAGCAATGAAGGAGCTTGAATTCACCTTCTTGGAAAGTTTTAAAATGCACATGAAGTTGAGGAGAGGAGCTAAGCCATGGTAACTTTTGTTGAGTATGTCTGCGTAGACAGAGTTTCCATCACCGCAGAAGGAAGGAATGTCATTTAACCCACATAATCATCTCTAGCTGCTAAGCTGCGCTTACTGCAGATTATCCACAACATATTTTACGGGGTGAGCTTTTATGTGTAATCCCTGAGTAACATTCCAGAGAGAAGTATTTTGGAGGGGGGGAAAGCCTGACTCTTAACTGTTTCAAATAATGGTTACATTTGAAAGTCAAAAAAGATGTAAAACCTTTCTTTCCTAGACCTATTACCAGCACAAACTGTACCAGAATTTACGACGCTTTTATTATGGCAGCATAACTTAAGCGTGGACGCTCTCGCTCTGGACTATTCCTTAAGAAACAAAGTCCCCGAGAGAACTAAAACAAAATTAGCCAAAAATATTGGGCTGGATGATTTCAAAGGCTATGTACTAAAGGCCAAACACTTGTAATAATAGTAATGAGTGGACTAAAAGTTAAAGCATTACTCAGTTCAAAGATATCTTGTTCTCACAGAAGACTGTAAAAAAACTCTATTTTTCTGGGTCTGTTTTGTGCATTTAGATGTACCTTCTACTCCTTTCCACTGTCTGCGAATGTTTATGACAAGGTTGGAGGACCTCATGTAACCTTCTAGAAGTAAAGAAAGACAAGCCAGTCAAGAAAGGCAAAATTGTTAATGGCAGGTGGAAAGAGGGAGGCCAAGAATAGAAAACAAAAGAACAATAATAATTGAACGCCCTCCCTGTCTTCTGTGAAAAGTAAAGGCACAGACAAGAAAGAACAACTGCAAAATTCTCACGAGAAAAACGCACTTGATCTGGCTCAAGTATTTTGGGCTACATTTCTTGCTGTTTTCTCATGCCAAACATCTTAACCATTGAAGGTGTCCCTTTTCTCTTTCTGGAATACAGCTAGGAAGATGGCTGTGTCATTGCTGTCAAGCTGTTATTCTCGGAGGTGTCCAGTTCAAAGTCCTAGATGAACTGCTTTGCTCTGTCTCTTTAATATGGCATGACTTAACCACTTACAGTTTCAGCAGCTGAACTTGCCCAGCCCTACAATTCTTTAATCTTTGAATGGTTATATTAGCTCCTTGGCAACTGGCATTTGTAAGTCCATGCAACTGTGCAGAATTTGCACTATGAGATGATGCCAAATGAGTCATGGCAGTAGATTAACTAGGACATGCAAAGCAGAGAGGAGGGAATGAGAGCACAAGAAGAGGGTACAATCTCCTTTTTTTCTGCAACAGGGCTAACACCGTAGAAATCAAAAGGAACACAAATCCTCCTAGGGGTAGTTCTTGCAAAAAACAAAGACTTCTTTTTGTGTTCACAGATCACAGCAAAATGCGGATGACAAAACCAGGCCATTAAGTCACATGCAGTATGAAGCAGTATGAAAGAGGAAAGCAGCTGAGAGCCTCAACCCTGCTGAGTAGTCTCAGTATTCTTCTCAACATTAGCAGAAATTTGAAATGAGTCTCTGAAAATTACAAAGGAGGCAGAAGAAAAGGGAGCAATGACTCCTCTGGCATAGTGTTTCCTAACAGGGATCTTCAAAATGTAAAGATTGTATCATCCTTTCAACTGAAGGAAGGTATTAAAACAACAGGAAGGAAATGGCATCACATGCTAGAAAGACTCTGGGCAGTGTACTTCTAGACAGAAAGGCCACTGATGGAAAACCGACTAAACTGGCACCAATGCAGCAGCATTGTATTAAAGCCCAAAAATACCCACCGCTTCACTCTTTGCCATTCCGTTCATATGGACACAGCAGCTCTGCAACATTCCTACTGATCATCTCCTTGGCAAACTGGGAGTGAGGGTCCCTAGTGATGCAGAGTCCCCAGGCAGGTGCAGAGGAGAGCTGCTTTTTTGCAAAAACCAGGCTTTTGAAGCACTCAGGCCTTTATCAGTTCCACAGCTTTAAGCCATAACAAAATTCATTCAACCAACCATCATACACCACGCCGTGAACACGTGACCATTCTAGAACTTGTTGATCTACCTCTGATTCAGCGGCCTCACCTTCCCATAGTCCTTTTCTGCTTAGCCAAAGTATCGGGCCTCAGCCCAAGGCCTTCCTTTTGTAAGCTTCTACCTATATGCAGCAGCAAACCACTATTTTCTTCCGTGCCAAGAGTTTAAGTAGATGATTTGCATCTGCCCTTCCGGTGAAACATAATGGGGAGAGAAAATTCTGTCGGAAATGTTCAGTCATTCAGTTTTCTAGACAGGCCAAATCAAAAGAAAAGCAAGCTATAGGATTGTGTACTTGCTCTTACAAAGCACCTGCTGCCCTCTGACAATGAACTAGCAGAAAACCAGCAAAAATAAGACTTGAGGCAAACAAGCCTTTGAAGGGAATTATGCCATGATAAAGAAAGACAACACATTTCCAGCTTGTCGAGATACTTGAAATGTCAGCAAAGGCTTGAGGGCAAAGGCTGAACGAATGGGGAAAGGTTACAAGAATCCCAAGAAAAACATGACCATGGATTAAAAGAATCCCAACAGGTCAACTGACCTGTTGAAGTTTTCAGGAAATCAGTGGCTGCTGATTTAGATAGGCCATTCAAGTTAATTTCCCCGTGCACCTTCCACTCCTTTTTCACCTGTCACCATCACAGGGTGAATTGGGACCATGGAATCACAATTCTTTGGATTCTGTTCTTAGCTTTAGGAGACAACTACAGCAGTTGAAGTAGCTGTTACTGATGTGATACCCAGGAACACAGAGTTGACATATTTCATTCATGTCCAATCACAACTAGCCATAGCTAAGAGGATAGGATTGGCCTCTTTTCATGATGCTTTTCTTATTTTACAGCCTGCTATGATTCTGCTGAAACTTTTTCATTAGTTTCTCTCTAAAAAGGAGAAAGTCCAATGTCCCTCCCTACTGGTGCAGGTTTACCATTCGGTTTGTCGAGTCTAAAAATGGAATTGGAACTAGCAGGAATTACTGTGTTTAAAGCGTCCGGTCCGTTCAGACAGTCTCAGGGCGATAAAAGCCTAGATGTTATTGGCTAAATACTGTTTCCCCCAAGAGCGGACGCACGCAATTTAATCCAACTTTTTATAACAAACTCCAATAATACAGAATCCAGTCATACAAAAGAGTCACCAAGAAGCAGGAAGAATTCTCGGACCATTTAGGGTAGCAAACTTCTCACCTTCTTTTGGAGTGAGCATAATCTGCTAGCTGAAGTAACAAACTTGAGGACAGAAATCGCCCTACTATTGAGAAGTTGTTGACAAGAGAACCACCTAAGCTGTGTGACTTTCCCTTTTCTATTCATTGGTCAAGCCTAGTAGCCTAAAATTTACGGGCTCAATCAAAGACAAATGCAATCTAGTCAGAGGTCTATGAAAAGTCCAAAACTAACCAGAATTCTTCTTAGACAATGGAAATGGAAGCAGAGCTACCAATTTCCTTGCCACATATCCCTAAAACTCATTCCTTTCTAGTCATAACTAATGTATAGCCACCAGTACAATCAGGAAAAGATGAAACTTACAGATGTCAGCAAGGGAAGGATTTGAAAGAACTCTTCCCATTATTCATCGTCTAGACAGCAACTATCATTAAAATCAGAGCCCTTTTAGTAGGGCTTTCCTTGTGGGAAATTCAGGACTCCAGGACAAGGGAGCAAGAGGATTAAGCAGAAGCCGTTGATTGTTGACATGATGCACTTCCACATTCTAAATCTCTGCACACGCTAGGCCCGCATTTTTATCTTGGTGCCTTTGTTATGTCCACACATTCTGTGTGTACCTCTCAGAAGATACGTTTGGTTACAGTCCAGGCGCTTTGCTGCCCCCCGTTATCGAGTTCTTGTAGTCTTGGAATTTGGTTTCTCAACTTCTCTTTCTTCTTTTAGCACGGCTTATGTCGTAGTAACCTTGATGAATTCCAGAGGGCTCTGAGAAAATTCTGAGAAGAACATATTCCAGCTGGATGGCTGGTGCACCCTTTAGTCTAAGAGCTTCAGCTACATTGCTACAATTTCCCCCTTCTTCGTCTTGCACCAGCTAAACCCTTTGCACTGTATTTACTTCCAAGAGGCTCACCAGTTTCATGATGCATGGAATAACAAGAAGCAATATAATAATGACTACTAGTAACAACAAAGTTCCCTTGACAAGATCTTCCAACCATCGAGTTGTTTCCCATCTCTCAAACCATTCATGCGTAACCCTCTCATTCCCAATCAATTTCTTCATGTTATCTTGTCCTTGTTTGAGTTTCCAGTGAATGACTGCAGAAGGGTTAGAGAGGTTCAAAAAACACATTCCTTCAAAATCCTCACACTCTTGCCCATGTGCTAACAAGAAAGCTAGAGCAGCTTTATTTTGCAGTGTGCAATGACTAATGGTATCTACACCAGTGAGAACCTGATTTAAAATCGCTGATCTTACCTTGAGTTGTTTGACCACCCAGCATCGCAACTTCTTAAGCATACTCAAAGCTTGACCAACAGCGACACCTGCTGTCAGGAATGGCACAATTAATCGAGAGGAGCGCCCAAACCTGTACACAATTGAGGCAAGGGCGTCTAAAGCTTATGCTTCTTCTTTCAGATCCCGGGATGCGAAGAATCGAGTTCTTCGCGCACAGAGCATTGTGCCAGGGGCGGTACGCTCCGGTGCGGCGCTTGTGCCGAAAGACGCCCGGGACACAATGCCGGTGGTGTTAATATTTGTTTTTCGCGTTTCGGAAGCTGCTGCTAGCCGAGTCTCCCGGAGGCGAAGAAGCGGCTTCTTCGCACACAGAGCATTGCTTGCGTCGCGGTGAGCACCTAAGAGCGGCTTGTGCCGAAAGAAGCCGGGGACCGGCACTTAGCATCGGAGAGCTGCGTATCTGCGTCTTCTGCGTGTCTTGCCGCTCAACACTCAGCAAAAAGCTTTTTCACCATATCTTGCAAAGAGAAACACTGCCAGTAAATGAAACATCCAAAATCATGTTCTAAAGCTTGTACAGAGGTCTGAAAAGAGTTTTGCAATACGGAAAAGATAGTTGTGCAGAACTCGTTCCTTTCGAATATAATAACAACGGAAAAGGCAGGAGAGTGGTAAAATACTGTTTTCTCTAAGTCTGAATGCTGCCCACACTGTTGCTGTGTGGTGCGACTTGTATCTTCCCCTTTGGGAAGATGCCGCTCTCTCCGTCTCCCGGAGGCGAAGAAGCGGCTTCTTTGCGCACAACATTGGGCCGAGCGCAGGGAGCTCCTGAGAGCGGTTTGTGCCGAAAGAAGCCGGGGACCGGCACTTAGAATCGGAGAGCTCCGTATTTGCGTCTTCTGCGTGTCTTGCCGCACAACACTCAGCAAAAAGCTTTTCCAACATATCTTGCAAAGAGAAACTCTGCCAGTAAATAAAACATCCAAAATCATGTTCTAAACTTGCACGGAGGTCTGAAAAGAGTTTTGCAATACGGAAAAGATAGTTGTGCAGAACTCGTTCCTTTCGAATATAATAACAATGGAAAAGGCAGGAGAGTGGTAAAATACTGTTTTCTCTAAGTCTGAATGCTGCCCACAATGTGCTTGTGTGGTGCGACTTGCACCTTCGCTTTCGGGAAGCTGCCGCTCTCTCCGTCTCCCGGAGGCGAAGAAGCGGCTTCTTCGCACACAGAGCATTGGGTCGGTCGCAGTGAGCACCTAAGCGCGGCTTGTGCCGAAAGAAGCCGGGGACCGGCACTTAGCTTCGGAGAGCTGCGTATCTGCGTCTTCTGCGTCTCTTGCCGCTCAACACTCAGCAAAAAGCTTTTTCACCATATCTTGCAAAGAGAAACACTGCCAGTAAATGAAACATCCAAAATCATGTTCTAAAGCTTGTACAGAGGTCTGAAAAGTGTTTTGCAATACGGAAAAGATAGTTGTGCAGAACTCGTTCCTTTCGAATATAAAAACAATGGAAAAGGCAGGAGAGTGGTAAAATACTGTTTTCTCTAAGTCTGGATGCAGCCCACACTGTTGCTGTGTGGTGCAACTTGCATCTTCGCCTTTGGGAAGCTGCCGCTCGCCGAGTGTCCCGGAGGCGAAGAAGCGGCTTCTTTGCGCACAGAACATTGGGCCGGTCGCAGTGAGCACCTAAGCGCGGCTTGTGCCGAAAGAAGCCGGGGACCGGCACTTAGCTTCGGAGAGCTGCGTATCTGCGTCTTCTGCGTGTCTTGCCGCTCAACACTCAGCAAAAAGCTTTTCCCCCATATCTTGCAAAGAGAAACTCTGCCAGTAAATAAAACATCCAAAATCATGTTCTAAAGCTTGTACAGAGGTCTGAAAAGAGTTTTGCAGAAGGAAAAGATAGCTGTCCAAAACTCGTTTCTTTCGAATATAAGAACAATGGAAAAGGCAGGAGAGTAGTAAAGTACTGTTTTCTCGAAGTCTGAATGCTGCCCACAATGTGCTTGTGTGGTGCGGCTTGCATCTTCGCCTTTGGGAAGCTGCCGCTCGCCGAGTCTACCGGAGGCGAAGAAGCGACTTCTTTGCGCACAGAACATTGGGCCGGTCGCAGTGAGCACCTAAGCGCGGCTTGTGCCGAAAGAAGCCGGGGACCGGCACTTAGCTTCGGAGAGCTGCGTATCTGCGTCTTCTGCGTGTCTTGCCGCTCAACACTTAGCAAAAAGCTTTTCCCCCATATCTTGCAAAGAGAAACTCTGCCAGTAAATAAAACATCCAAAATCATGTTCTAAAGCTTGCACAGAGGTCTGAAAAGAGTTTTGCAGAAGGAAAAGATAGCTGTCCAAAACTCGTTTCTTTCGAATATAAGAACAATGGAAAAGGCAGGAGAGTAGTAAAGTACTGTTTTCTCGAAGTCTGAATGCTGCCCACAATGTGCTTGTGTGGTGCGGCTTGCATCTTCGCCTTTGGGAAGCTGCCGCTCGCCGAGTCTACCGGAGGCGAAGAAGCGACTTCTTTGCGCACAGAACATTGGGCCGGTCGCAGTGAGCACCTAAGCGCGGCTTGTGCCGAAAGAAGCCGGGGACCGGCACTTAGCTTCGGAGAGCTGCGTATCTGCGTCTTCTGCGTGTCTTGCCGCTCAACACTCAGCAAAAAGCTCTTCCACCATATCTTGCAAAGAGAAACTCTGCCAGTATAGAAAACATCCAAAATCATGTTCTAAAGCTTGTACAGAGGTCTGAAAAGAGTTTTGCAAAACGGAAAAAATAGCTGTCCAAAACTCGTTCCTTTCGAATATAATAACAATGGAAAAGGCAGGAGGGTGGTAAAATACTGTTTTCTGTAAGTCTGAATGCTGCCCACAATGTGCTTGTGTGGTGCGACTTGCACCTTCGCTTTCGGGAAGCTGCCGCACTCTCCGTCTCCCGGAGGCGAAGAAGCGGCTTCTTCGCACACAGAGCATTGGGTCGGTCGCAGTGAGCACCTAAGCGCGGCTTGTGCCGAAAGAAGCCGGGGACCGGCACTTAGCTTCGGAGAGCTGCGTATCTGCGTCTTCTGCGTGTCTTGCCGCTCAACACTCAGCAAAAAGCTTTTCCAACATATCTTGCAAAGAGAAACACTGCCAGTAAATGAAACATCCAAAATCATGTTCTAAAGCTTGTACAGAGGTCTGAAAAGTGTTTTGCAATACGGAAAAGATAGTTGTGCAGAACTCGTTCCTTTCGAATATAATAACAATGGAAAAGGCAGGAGGGTGGTAAAATACTGTTTTCTCTAAGTCTGGATGCAGCCCACACTGTTGCTGTGTGGTGCAACTTGCATCTTCGCCTTTGGGAAGCTGCCGCTCGCCGAGTGTCCGGGAGGCGAAGAAGCGGCTTCTTTGCGCACAGAGCATTGTTTGGGTCGCAGTGCTTTTCGAAGAGCGGCTTGTGCCGAAAGAAGCCGGGGACCGGCACTTAGCTTCGGAGAGCTGCGTATCTGCGTCTTCTGCGTGTCTTGCCGCTCAACACTTAGCAAAAAGCTTTTCCCCCATATCTTGCAAAGAGAAACTCTGCCAGTAAATAAAACATCCAAAATCATGTTCTAAAGCTTGTACAGAGGTCTGAAAAGAGTTTTGCAGAAGGAAAAGATAGCTGTCCAAAACTCGTTTCTTTCGAATATAAGAACAATGGAAAAGGTAGGAGAGTAGTAAAGTACTGTTTTCTCGAAGTCTGAATGCTGCCCACAATGTGCTTGTGTGGTGCGGCTTGCATCTTCGCCTTTGGGAAGCTGCCGCTCGCCGAGTGTACCGGAGGCGAAGAAGCGGCTTCTTCGCACACAGAACATTGGGCCGGTCGCAGTGAGCACCTAAGCGCGGCTTGTGCCGAAAGAAGCCGGGGACCGGCACTTAGCTTCGGAGAGCTGCGTATCTGCGTCTTCTGCGTGTCTTGCTGCTCAACACTCAGCAGAAACTTTTCCACCATATCTTGCAAAGAGAAACACTGCCAGTAAATAAAATATCCAAAATCATGTTCTAAACTTGCACGGAGGTCTGAAAAGAGTTTTGCAAGAAGGAAAAGTTCGCTGTCCAAAACTCCTTCCTTTCGAATATAACAATGGAAAAGGCAGGAGAGTGGTAAAATACTGTTTTCTCTAAGTCTGAATGCTGCCCACAATGTGCTTGTGTGGTGCATCTTGCATCTTCGCCTTTGGGAAGCTGCCACTGGCCGAGTGTCCCGGAGGCGAAGAAGCGGCTTCTTTGCGCACAGAGCATTGTTTGGGTCGCGGTGCATTTCGGAGAGCGGCTTCTGCCGAAAGATGCCCGGGACCGGCACTTAGCTTCGGAGAGCTGCGTATCTGCGTCTTCTGCGTCTCTTGCCGCTCAACACTTAGCAAAAAGCTTTTCCACCATATCTTCCAAGGAGAAATTGTGCCAGTACACAAAACATCCCAGATCTTTTTCTAAAAAATGCACATAGCTATTCGAACTGTTTAATTAGAAGGAAAAGATAGTTGTCGAAAACTCTTTTTATTTGATTATTCTGTGAATGGAAAAGTCAGGAGAGTGGTAAAGTAGTCTTTTCTCTTTGTTTGAAAGGTGCTCAGGTTTTGCTGGTATTAGGCGGCTTGGTTCTTAGCCTTTCGGAGGGTGCCGCTCTCTCCGTCTCCCGGAGGCGAAGAAGCGGCTTCTTTGCGCACAGAGCATTGTGCCGGTGGCGGTGTTCTCTGGAGAGCGGCTTCTGACGAAAGACGCCCTGGCAGGGGGCTTAGTTTCGGAGAGCTCTTTACTCTGCCTTCTGCCTCTCTCGTCGCATAAAACTGAGCAAAAAGCTTTTTTACTATGTCTTGCCAGGACAAACTGTGCCCGTACGGAAAGCATCTCCGCTCTTGTTCTAGAAGTTGCACGGAGGTCTGCAGAGTGTTTAGCAAGAAGCTAAAGAAAGTTGTCCAAAACTCCTTCTTTTTGAATGGTAATGTGAATGGAAAAGGCAGGAGAGAGGTAAGGTACTGTTTTCTTTAAGTTTGAGAGCTGCACACACAATCCCCATGTTGTGCGACTTTTTTCTTGGCTTTTAAAGAGGCGGCCGCGGTCTCCGTCTCCCGGAGGCGAAGAAGCCGCTTCTTTGCACACAGAGCATTGTGCCCGTCGCGGTGCGATCCCGAGCACGGCTTCTGCAGAAAGACGCCCGGGAGCGGCCCCTACCTTCGGAGAGCTCCGTATCTCTGAATCTGCTTCTCTTGTGGCCTACATCTTAGCAAAAAGCTTTCCTACTATGTCTCGCAAGGAGAAATTGTCCCAGTACAAAAAGCATCCTTGATCTTTTTCTGGAAGTTGCACGGAGTGTCAGCAGAGTGTTTAGCAAGAAGCAAAAGAAAGTTGTCCAAAACCCCTTTTCTTCCAATGTTCATGTGAATTGAAAAGGCAGGAGAATGAGGAAGTGCTGTTTTCTGTACGTTTGAAAGCTGTCACAAGGAGAAACTCTATCAGCACCTCAAGTTTTCCTCCATTTTACTCCCGAGATTTCTTTTGCTGTGCAGTCAAGAAGCACCCTTCTTTGTTAGTTATGCTGCAGGTTGTCTTCAAATGGCTTTGCTTTCTGTCCCCTCCTCCCCATTTCTAACAGGCACAAGCACATTCCCTTCCCGGAACAAAATCCTGGTAATAGAGCCAGGAAGACTACGCTTTGACTTTGAGAACCAAAACCTATCTAAGAGAAAATAGTCCATTCTTTGAGACCCAATAGCACACATCTGTGTGCAGGAGGAAGAGGGGTGTCTGTGTGCGTGAATGGGAAGTGTACTCGCCAACAAACTAGAGCCAATATTAGTAACCAACATGTAACAAGTGTGGACGTATATAATTCCCTGCTCTTTTTTGGATCTTTTTTCTTAAAGGTTATTTTGCTTTTAAAAATTTTCTAGTCATTTGAGAGATTCTTCTTTGTTTGTGTGAGAATAGAAATCTCCATAAAGCTTACTATGTAAAAGCAAGGTAATTCTTGGACTTGATGATGACTATTTGGGAGATGATATTTTCATCTGCAAAAATCAATTTCCATGTTTTGGAAATATTTTTGTCACGGAAAGTAGTAAGTTTCAAGATGTGTTTTTAGAAGGTGTAAAAATTGAGATCCTCATTTGTATCAAAGCCATACAAAGAATATCCCTTAAAACCATCCACTCCATCATTTCATTTTTGTATTTTTGACTTTTCAATAGCTAGTTCTCACTTTCAGATGGCTTTTAAATGCCCTGTTTTGACACAATTTTGTTATTCATTTCTAAGCTTCAAAATGATATTTAAGAAGAGTAATTTCCTGTAACTACTTGACAGTTTGCAAATTAACATCAAAGTGGAGGGAGGGAGGGAAGGAAGTGGCAGAAGGACTTGGCAGAAAGAAGGACATAATGGAAGGAAGGCAGTGAAAGAAGGAAGTGGGGGAAAGAAAGAAAAGAAAGAAAGAAAGAAAGAAGAAAGAAAGAAAGAAAGAAAGAAAGAAAGAAAGAAAGAAAGAAAGAAAGAAAGAGAAAGAATGAAAGAAACAAAGAAAGAAAGAAAGAAAGAAAAAGAAAGAAAGAAAGAAAGAGAAGGGAAGAAAATTCCCAAATGTCAGAAACGTTAATGATAAAATACTTGCGTGTATGATAAAGAGCGAGGAGTAGATATTAGATATAGTATTGCTAAATGGCACATAAATGTGAGACCCAAACAGTTCAACTCCTTGGATAGCAGTTTCTCAGCATTACTATGTTATTTCTAGCTTCAACTTCTTACTGCTACTGTACAGAATGATTACCATAGAATAATGGAATGGTTGGCTTTGGAAGGGACCTTAAATTCACCTACGTCCTCCCCAGCATGTCATTGTCAGGGACACCTTCCACTAGAGCGCCTTAAGCTCAAAGACCCATTCAAGCTGGCCTTGATCACTTCCAGGAATTGGTCACCCACAACATGTTCTAGTGTCTCACAACCATCTTGGCAAGGAATTTCTTCCCAATAGCCAAAGGAAACCTATCCTCTTCAGGTTTTAAAGCCATCCACACTTTTCCTATCGCTCCGTGCCCTTGTGTAGCTCACCTGCCTCCTTCTGGTAGGCTGTCTTCAGCTACTGGAGAGCTGCTCTAACAATTTGCCCGGAGTCTGCTCTTCTCCAGGCTGAGAAAATGCCTGCGGGACTCTGGCTTGATGACAGACTTCTTGTGCTGCACTGGGGGCTCAGACCATTCTTCTTCTTGGAATTGCTGTAGGATGCTCAGCCACTGTTGACTGTGGTACAGGTACACTGGTCATTGTGGTACAGGTAATAAATAGATGATTGTTTTAATAAAGACCCAATTGAAATGATAAGAGCTAAATTTTAACGCAAAATTAATTGCAGAAAGATTCCTAAACCTGTGGCCCGTTACCCCAGCCCATCCATTGATTGTAAATGACATGCCTTGCAGATGTTATGATACATGAACCAAAGCCAAGTGATGGATACTGCTTAAGATAGATGTTCTACCTGCTTACTGCAATATGTTCTTATCAGTCTAAAACAATCCCCCGAACATGAAGAACAAGAGATTACATCATGAAGTAATGAAGTGCTTGGGTTGAAAGTAAAAGGCATTTGAAAGAAATGGGTTTGGGGGCTAACACAGCAAGATCTCAGAAATGGAGTGCCAACTTAGTTCTCTGCTTCAGAGACAAGTGAAGCAATTCAGAAGTGTCTTCCTGGGAAATAGGTTGACAGATCTTTCTGCACAACAGTTAACAGCCGGCATCAGAAATGGGTGCAGATAACATACTAGCCACTACAAGTTTGTCATCCTGGAGTGGAAGGGCCACTCAGACTCATAGCAGTGGTCTTGCTGCTGTGCCTGTTCAAATAGACAGAAAAGAATGAGGAAAACAAATTTTTCCATCTAGTTTGTTTCAGTATTGGTACAAAGACTATTTTCCCGCCCTCAGGAGACAGCAAAAACAGTCAACAACTGAAATGCTTCAGAAATGGAAATGATCTGAATCACAAATATTTCTTTTCACATCAAAATTAAAGCCCAAGTCATAACTGTCAAACAGATGATAGAACTATTTAAAGATGAATGTACTATACATACTAAAATATTCCCAGAGAGAACTATTGTGTCCTTAGTTTGTTTAAAAGTCTAGACTTCCTGGTAAAAAAACTTGTACAGAGCTGAGGTAGCTCCACGACATTCTCTTTTCAGATTAAGTAAACTCTTCAGTCTCACCACCGTTACCCATGGATTTCCGTAAGTCCTTGAAAACCAGTAATTTCCCTTTTTTCCTTCTCTGAAAAAAATGACAGTGACAAGAGTTATTTGCACTCCCTATTTTCTGAAAAGCCTGAACATCAAGCCTTAAGAACTTTATCATGAGTTTTACTTCAAACTAAATTTGAAGAGAATGGCAGAAAGAATGGCAGCCTCAAGCAAAAGAATTTAGGCTTCTAATTCTTGGCTTGTCTTCTTACTTACCTAAGACAAGAAGTGGAAAGAGAATAGATTAGAGTTAGCAGCTGTTGAAGATTTGCACGTACTCTTCCACTCTTCCAAGAGGTCAAGGATGCTTTTCTGGCCCTCTCTCCCTCCACAAGCTGCAGCTTCCTTCAAGGCACAGTCACCTGCTGTGGCATGGAGCTCCCCACGAGCTCCATTGTGTTCCTCCACGGTTCTCCAGGGACTGCTGGGAGACAACCTGCTTGATGATGATGTCCTCCAGGGACTGTGGGGGATTCTTTGCTCTGTCAACTGGAGCACCTTCTCCTCCTTCTTGTCTCACTTTAGTATCATGCAGCTGCTTCTCATACTCCTTTTTTCCCTCACTTGTCACTGCCTATTCATATGTTTTGTACTTTTGACAATATCTTTTCACAAAGACTGATGAGCTCAGTTGCAGAAATGTGTCTTGCTAGAAAATTGGATACTATAGAAAACCATGATTTTACAGAAAAGAATAGTGGAAGTACAAATATACTGCTAAAGAACCGGAAAACTGACAATCATTCATTGTAATACGTCCCCTCATTTTGCCTTCTTTCTCCTTAAGATCTGGAAAGACTACTGGGCAGTGAAAAACACTACAGTGTTGTTTCAAAGAAAAGACTTTTTTAGGATTCTAAGGCGCATGTTCCAATTGCTTGAGAAAATTGAGAAAAGGCACTTTGTCTTTTGTGATAAATATCATTAGCCACTAGGGACAAAGTCTGACCAACAACAAGAGCAGATCAAAATCTGATGAGACCAAGCAATATACCTTGAGTGGCCAGGACAGAACCATTGAGTCGTTGAATCTGTTGAATTGGAAGGACCCCATCAGGATCATCATCAGTCCAACTCCTGGCCCTGCCTGGGGCCATCCTTGAACTCCCAAACTCAGACAGTTGTGATGGTGTGACCACTCCCTGGAGAGACTCTTCCAGTGCCCAGCCATTCTCGGGTTAAAAACTTTTTCCTGATACCCGACCTAAACCTCCCCTGACTCAGCTGCATGCCATTTCTTTGAGTCCTGTCTTTGTAGACCTCATTTGAGGACTTTCTAATACCAAGGTGATTCCGCCCCAGAGCAGAGCAGAGCAGAGAAGAGAAGAGCAGAGCAGAGCAGAGCAGAGCAGAGCAAGACAATCCCCTCCCTTGCCCAGCTGGTGATGCTGTGCCTGATGCACCCCAGGACAGGCTTGGCCCTCCTGGCTGCCAGGGCACTGCTGATGCACATTCAGCTTGCCATTGGCCAGGAGCCTGGATCCCTTTCTGCAGTGCTTCTCCCAGCCTCTTGCTCCCTCCCCAGTCTATACACCCACCAGGATTGCCCAGTTGCAGGTGCTGAATCCAGCACTTGCCCTTGTTCCACTCCATCTGGTTGGCGATTGCCTGTGGGAATCCTCAAAAACAGAGGGGTTTGGGAAAGCTGCAAAAGGCAGGCCTCAGAGACAGCAGAACTGTCATTGGAGCTAAGCAGTAGTCATAAGGTTTGTCAGCAGAAAAATTAGATGAGAAGTAGAAAAGTAAGGACAAATGGAACAATGGTCTGTGTATTAATGCTTGTCTAGAATAACTCCCTAAGCTACAGCAAAGTATATCTAGCGCGATGTTAGGTAGTTCTAAGCTTAATAATGGAGCTCTGTGCATTGTATCTTAAGGCTTACAAGCAGGTCTTTTATTCGAAAGAAGCGAGCATTGTTCTAAGCCCAGGTACATGTCTTTATAGTGATTGGATAGAAGTACTGTCAATATGCTTTTGCTTTGTGTGATTGGTCAAAAAACTTTTCAAGTCAGTTGTAACATTAAGTTCTTTGTCTGCTGCTGGGGACGTGAGCTGCTGGCAGCTTCCCATTGTCATCACCATGTAATGAGACTGATGCTGGAAAAAAACCAGCTTGAGACGCCATCCCCAGCAGTCCCGCCCCTTTTGTGATTTGTGCATAGACTCCCGGCCAGCAAGAATTGCCCATCTCTCCTATTTGGCAAGATCTCTCTGCAAGGTCTCTGTGCCCTCAAGGGAGTTAGCTCACAGCTCCTCCCAATTTAGTGTCTTTGGCAAACTTTCTTAATATTCCTTCAAGTGCTGTGTCCAGGTTGTTCAAAAGATGTTGAAGAGAACTGGCCCAATGATGATACTGTCTTAGCCACTGAAATAAGTGCTTCATACTTCCTCTTGTGCAGAAATCACAACAAATTTCTTTTCTATCCATGTTTTCTTATGCTCATGCTTTTTATCCCAACAGCAGCTGACACGACATTTACAGGCACAGCAACAGCACACTTTTCCTGCTCTTACTAGACTTAACAATTTTGCAACCGGTCAATCAGTGACCTTTGCAAGTAAAGTCAGACCTTCAGCATTTCTCCTTAAATGAATGTCTTCAGAAGAAAACTTTGCTGCCTACTCTGTACGACTGAAGAATAGATGATAATGAGTTAGCATCACAATCAGTTAAGTACAGAGCCTATCCTTTAGCAGGGAAAAAATTAAAAGAAGAGCTCTTTTATGCAACAACTATCTGAGAAACAAAACAACTAGGATCTTCCACAGGGTTCCCTGCAGTAGAAATGTACTTGGATGAATGCAGAAGATAAAAGATGTGGTTTTGAAAGGCTATGTCCTTGCTAAGCTAAATTGGATCTCATCCTGTCGATGAAAGATCAAGGAGCTCAAAGCGGAGCTAGAGAGACATGTCCAGATAATGAGATAGAGCAAAGCATTTTCCAAGAGAATTAAGCATTCTGGTGGACTGGCCAGTTAGGTTAAATCTGCCACACCCATTCACTTTTGGGGACTGAGCTGTGGAGTGCTAAACCGTATCTGCTGCTGTGCAAAGTAAAAGAGATCCATCCAAATTGTACGGTTAGTGTGAACACTCTCACTCTCAATTGTAAAACACTTCATAAGCTATTAATCAGTCTTAGGAACAAAATGAAATAAAGTTGTTATGCCATCTGGGAATGGGAAAACATCTTCAAAATATTTTTTTCTCTATGTTTTCTTCTTTTTTCTTTTTTCCTTTTTTTTTTTTTTTAATCCCACATTATGTGATTGATAATTTCAACCATTCTGGAATGCTTTTAACAGATGAACCCAGCATAGTAGTTTTATTACGGGCTCTTGTCCCTTACATGCTTCAGTACAGGTTTGGAATATACTCCACAGTCAATGAGTGGTTTTTTATCTCTTTTCCCAGAGACAACTTTTAAAGGACTACTTAACCCCTAAAAATCATAATTTCTCTGGTTTCTCCAAGCTTTTTCAGAAAGCTGTTTTGGTTTTGTTTTGGTTTGTTGTTTGTTTTGTTTTATTGCATCGTTCCTAATGTCTTCAGACCTACTACAAGAAGAAGTTAAAAATAGATCTTATTTGAAGAGACTGTTAAAGCTAATGAACTGCCAGTCTTGGTATTTGTATGTTTCTAAATCCTTTAAAGTCCAAGGTTGCCTTCCTGAATCCTCAGTTACTTAGAAAACATTGTGTTTATAAAACAGACCCAGTTCAATTGCTTCTGCAAACTCACCTTCATTTTATAGGATTGTACTTCAAGAAATCTTGCTTCATTCAAACATTGGAAGTACAGATTTGACATCATCTGTGACCCTTCCATCTGTCTGAACTGTATTTCATTGTGTGAGTTCCTCAGTTGCTTCAAATAAGGACAGAATCTTTTCAATTTGCATAGCATGTTATCTGAAGATCTCCTGTCTGCTTTCTTCACTTGCTTTAATGGGAAGACAAGGGAAATACGTTTTGAATGTTATCTTTTAGAGTCTACTTTTACCTACCAGTGTGCTTCTATGGACTAGAACCAATTTCAGCTTGAAAGAAGGTATTGTCACCATCCGCTCATACCAACGGGTTGGTTAACTGGTTGGTTGGTTAACTGATCTGGGAGTGCAACAGACAACCTGGAAAGGGGATTGCAGTATCAATCAAAAGAAATGCACCTTTATAGAATGACCACAGCAAATGCCTGAAAGGAATCAGGGAGAGGAAAAGAATAAAAAAGAGGGGGAGAAAGAGAGAGGAGTATAGCTACCAAACATGGAGAGACTAAGTCCTCTTAGTCCGGCCGATAGAGTTTGCCTAGTCACGTTGGGAAGATCTCAAAGTCCTGGTGAACTCAAGGTTCTATTATAGTCCATTGCTGAGGGGGGAAACAGAATCTTGAAATGGCTGAGGGGGAACAGATCCAATCAAGAAGAAGAAGTCTATTGAAATTGCTGAGGGGGAAAAAGGTATTGAAGACGGGTACAGACAGTCCATGTTCTCAGCAGGATAAGTCAGTAGCAGCAGTGAGTGGGACCCACTGTTTCAGGACTGCTTTCTGGGGGAAACCAGTCTAGGTCCTGTAGGCACATCTGTAGGCAACACTCAGCAGGCATCCTGCTTCAGTCAGGCCAGCACCCCTGCATCAGAATTACAGGTGTCTCAGTCTCAGTCCTTGGTAGGGGGGCTTCAACCTCGGTGCCTCACGGTGGTAGTGGAGCAGAGGAAGGATTTTCCATGGGGGGGCTACCAAGTTGCCCCAGCAAGTTCATCTGGCCAAGAGGTGGGAAAATTCCTGGTCTATTGTCGTGAAGCAGGTGCAAGCATATAGGCCGGGTCGCCCCTTGGCAGGCCCTGCTAGAAGCAGTCACTGAAGACACAGCTGTGAACAATCACTTGGCAGGCCAGAATTCTGCTCAGGGGCCTCAGGATTTTTGGTGTTCATCCATTACTGGCAGGCCAGAGGTCCCATCGGGGTCCTCAGGGTCCTGATATCGGTCCTGTGGACGGTCGTGAGGCAAATGGGGGGAACCTCAGACCGTCCTTCACAGCACCTGGTGAGTCACGACAGGCTTCAAAGGGTCTTCATCAGCAGTGTTCTGTACTATTGTTGTGTACTTGTCGCGCATTGGTAGCATATCCTGGAAAGCAGAGACAATACGTCAGATGGAGAGAGAGAAGGGAAGGACAAGAAAAGATAAAAAAAGGCGGGGGTAAGGAAACAAGAAAGAAATATAATAACAGGAATTTAAACCATATTATTTTGAAACATTTTTTTCAAATATCTGAAACTAATCACAAATAATCAAAGGCAATAAAGCAATAAACAAATCAACAACAGTTCATTTAAAATATTTTTTTTTCAAAACAATTCACCAAAAATCAAAAGTAATTTTCTTATAATCTTCAAAGAAAATTGAAGATATTATTTCAAAACACATCCTCTCATTTATAGTCGCCTTGTGTCAATAGTCTTGGAGATGGCCACAGTGAAAAGGACATCAGCCAAGTTGTGTGCATTAATGACAGACATCAATTTTGTTAACTCTTTCATCATTCTCCAATTCATAATGAGTAAGATTGCTGATTAAAAAACCCCAATCAAAACGAAACGCAAAAGGGCAATGATGGGATGACACATACTGTTCAGGACTCTTGTGGCAGTAGGTGACCACCCAAAAAGAGTATCCTACCACCTGTGTTCAGCATCTTTTCTTACTCTCTCTATGACATGGTGTATTTCTTTCACATTGTGATGAACAGTTACCAGTGCTTTCTGTCTATTCTTCTTGATCTTCTCCAATATTTCAATGAAGTCCTGATGAAGCAAAGATTGCTTTACCAAAGTAATGTTCATCCCAATGGGAGTAGGTGAATGTCCTGGTTTCGGGCAAATTTGGGAGAAAACCTCCAAAAGGTGGACCCTCCAGAAAACAAACCCACACGGCCCCTCCCCCCAACCGGGTCGGGAAGGATTCCTTGGAAACAAGTGGAAAGAACCTGTTTCTGTAACAGGCAAAGCACCCCGCAGCACACAAAAGGAACAATACCAGACGGCACCACTCTTTCACCGCTCTGAAAAAGTAGACAACTTCAGAAAGTCTCTCTGGGGAGTGCTCGCTCTGTTATCAGTCTGTCCTGTGCTGGGGTAGCTGCTGCACCTTGGCCGCAAGGTGCAAACTCTCGGTGTTTCCCAGGTCCCAGTCCGGAGCAGGTCCGAGTAGGTCCAAAGAAGGGAAAGGAGAAACAGTCCAGGGAAAATTTGGACTGCTTAGCTAAACTAACTAATGAGCAGGAGCAAAAAAGCAAGAGCAAAGCAGGAGCAAAGCCGAAGCAAGAGCAAAGCAAAAAGCAAAGCAAAAAGCAAAAGCAGCACCCATGTACTGCCCTGTCTCTGTGTCGTGCCAGCTGTGGGGGAGCGGCTGATAGCAAAACCAAAACAAAACATTCGCTCTTCACAGCCAGTCTTGAAGGCACAGAACATGATATCCAGCATCAACAGAACACACGGATGGGGATACAAGCATCATAACGTCACCCTAGGACAGTAATAGTTTGTGAATCAGTCTTTAATTGGATTGAAAAAGGTAATGGGAGGTAACTGGAGCTTCTGAAGAAAAATCACATCCCTCAATTTTGTAAAGTTACAAGCGCAACAATTTGAATGATTTTTACTATCCACTACTGCATTTTCTACAAATACCGTATCACAAGCAGTTCTAGAGCACCCACACCCATTGCCTATATATTTAAGGACTGTTTCGAAAGTCTCGTTAGGACGAATTTCAAAATGACAGATATTTTGTTCTGTGTCCAAACAAACATCCTGAGCTGTAATTGCATTACTTTCACAGATGAAGCCTAGTTCTCGGACAATAGAAGATTCCAAATTAACATGTTGCCATTTTTTACCAGTTTGATGGGCCCATTGTCTATGTTCAGAAAGATTGGGAATAGCTCCATCATGATTTAGCCCTAATGCAAGAATAGGAAATCTCAAATGCACTGAGGCATTGCGTACGGTTAACGCAAGAGCTGTGGCTGTGTTTGTAATGGGGTGATAAGTAAAATTCACCAAGTTCCACCAGGATTGGAATTCTCTTTCAAAATCAGTGGCACTGTCCCAAATTCTTTTCTGAATTGCAGTAGGAAAATTGCCTTCACCTTCTCTTATCATTGAGGCAGCAACTGACTGCATCGACAATTGTGCCTGGATACAGCTAAGAGCCAAAGAAAGGTTGTTTTGTGTAGCACCGAGTGCATCCGTCTACCAATTTGTGATCACTTACATTTACCTTTTCCCAAGCTGGTAATATGTTTGATAGCAAGCACTGCTGTGTTCCCAAAGCCAATAAGGATGATTGCAGTGGTTGTTTTAATTTGGTCAAATCTCTAACCATTTTGTGGCAGCCAATTTATCCATTAGTGTACTTCAGAATCAATACTATTTAGAATTCCAAAACCTGTTCCCAAAACACCGGTTATGTCTCTTAGTGTCTGTTTTTAAAGAAAAAACGGACTTTCTGTTTTTGCAGCCAGGTGGTCCAACCCTCAAAGGAAGTCCGCAAAAAAGGCAAACAGGCCGGCTGAATTTCTGAGACATTGTTTTGCATCATCAGCAATTTGACTTGTTTAAGAGACCGTGCCAGATTGAACAATATGTGTTGTTGACCAGTTTTCCTGATTATATATGGTCCAATTTCAAAACTTCTCAGGCTAAGCATAAGCGGTGCTTGGGCTGGAGTGGTGGTAGTAGAAGGTTGGTTCATACCATTTATTATCAACTTAAAAGAAAAGCCTTCACTAGTTTTGGACCAAAGACAAACTACTTCTGCAGTTTGTGTTAATGTAAAATTGTGCCAACAGTCTTGTACGCTTGGGGGCGTACAAACCTGTTCACGCTTATTTGTCTGATCTGTCAAAACACTGATGGAGATTGCTTTGCTATAAGCAGTTCCACAAATCCTTCGGCTAATTCCTTCTCCCACTCCCCCTTGAAGCTGCCAGGCTTTTTGTTTTTCCCATTCCTGCCAAGTGAACAAAAGCTTGGGACCAAGGCCACATTGACTAAGGGGACTCTCAGTCCCTTCTGCCCACTAGGATGTAACTACTGTACTCAATGTCAGCTTTGTGCTCTCAGTCCCTTCTACCCATTGGGGTGTAACTATGGCGCTCAGTGTGGGCTTCATGCTCTCCGTCCCGTCTATTCCACTGGGATGTAACTACGGTACTCAGCGTGGGTTTTGTTATAGCGTCTATCTTAAATTTATGAGCTAAGCCTTTTCAACCTAACAGGTTGGTCAAGTTATTTTGCCAGCGGCATGTCACTTAAGTCGGTTTAGTTAACGTCAAATTATGCCAGCAATCAATTGGTTCATTTTTACAATCCTTTGTACTTGCAACATTGTTCGTTTTGCGACCTAGAGTGTAATTACCAACATACTCCTGGCAGCAACACAGAGTAAGGGGAATTTGTTTGGCACACTCCCACTTGTTTGTAGGACACAGTCTCGCTGAAGGGATATCCCAATCATTTTTCCCATCTGGTTCCATAAAATTTCCGGCAACTGTGATGGAGGTGGATTTCTCATAGAGAGATCCTTCCATTTTTCTGCATGCTTCCACAATCGACTCACCAATTGTTCCAGTTAGGGCTCTAGTCCAGTCCTTCTGATCCCATCCCCACTCACTTGGACCATATACCTGGGGGTCATGCAGCACTATAGGCTCTAGGTTTGGGTGGCCACCCTTGGGATACGCTCCTAGAACATTAGTGGGATGGAGGGTAGCTTCAGACCACAACCACTCAGCAGGATCCTGTCCATGGAATTGTGGTAGGATGCAGAAAAGCATCACCAGTGTTATCATGGTTCAGATGATTTTCATGTTCCTCAGGGTTCTTCTGTCAAAGTAAAAACAACAGAAATCCTTCCACTGAGGGCAGAAAAGAGTTAAAATGATAGGATTATCCAGCATGTATTTATCCAATGCTCTTTCCCTAGAGCATCAGAGGCTAGCCATGCATATTTCTTCAGAGGGGTTTTCAGCACTAGTGCTACTTCCCCTACAGTAGGGAGGTTCACCAGAACAGGTTGTCCAGGGTAATGTGCTGGACTTTTTGAATCGTCAGGTCGCCGTAGTAAGGGAACGATGCTTGGAGCTGTTGGGCAAAAGGCAGTGATTTTGGGACATCCATTCACCCCCCATCTACTGTTCACTCTTTTAACAGCTTCCCATAACCGAACGTCCCAATTTCCCTCCCGGGGCTTCAGAAGTCCTTTCAAAAAACCCTTGGTCCTTTCTAAGATCCCCTTAGCTTGAGGGTAGTGGAAAGGGCTGTGGAAAGACCGCTTAATTCCTTCACCTTTTGCCCAATGCTGTGCACCTCTAGCAGTGAAGTGGGACCTGTGATCAGATTGAATTTCCTGTGGCTTTGGGAAAGTTCCAAACCACCCCTGCAAAGCTTTAACCGCATTATCACCTGTAGCTCTTTTCAAAGCATCAGCTTGAACCAACCCAGATACACTTTCTACTCCTACTAGCACAAAGTGTTTACCTCCTGACTTCTTAAAGGGGCCAATATAGTCTACCTGCCACGCGTCCCATAAGCCTTTACCCTTTCTTAAATGCAGAGGGTCATCTTCTCAAGGATGTCTCTCCAGTCACCTGTGACATTGCTCGCAGGCTGATACGCATGTTTTACACATTTCCCTGGTAACCAGCCAACCACAAGCATGAGCTTCTTTGTACAAATCTTTCGCACCTGTGTGCTGTCTTTTTCCATGCAGCCATTCTAATAGTTGATCCCAGTCCTCAGGAATGAGTTCCTTTTTCAGGGGGCTGAGCCTTGCTAGTTCATCAGCTCTATTCTTCCACTCTCCTGCTGGATTTCCATCTGCTTGCTGAGAAGCTACCCAACCAATAGCAACATTTCCTTGGCTTGCAACATCTAAAATTTCTTGCCCCTTTTCCTTTTGCCACACTGGTATTCTGTGAACTTCCCAATCATTTTGCTGCCAGAAAGGAAGCCACTCGGTACAACCTTTGTACACTGCGTAAGAGTCGGTATAAATGCAGACAAGAGAAACGTTCTGTGCCTCACATTGGAAAACACTCCAAACAGCTATGAGTTCCCCAGCCTGAGCGCTGCCTTCCCCTTCGGTAATGATTCTTTCACCAAATGAATTGTGTAAGACAGCTGTTCTAGATCTCCATACCTTCCCTTCCCGTTTTGCAGAGGCATCTGTGAACCAAGAACTTGCTGCTTGTTCGGGGGAGAAAGGAAGGGCAGCTTTGATTACAGAGGCAGATTTATCTTGGCTGCTAACCAGGCTCTCAGTGCCTTGGCTTGTTAGATTTTTAGCAGCATCTTCCGTTCTTGAGACGGTATTACAATAGCCTTCCATCTGAGCATACCATTTCCTAACTGAGGCCCTTTGGGCTACCCCGTCAGGTGGGGGGGAGGGGTGGGGCTCCCATTAGTGACGATTTTGATAACTTTGAAAGGGCTTCTTAATACAATAAGCTCTTGTCATGCAATTTTTTCCTCTTCTAGGAGAGCTAAGCTAACTACAAACAACCCCTTTTCCCAGGTAGTGTATCTTTTCTCAGCATCTTTGAAACCACAGGAATAAAAACCAAGAGGCCCCGTTGGACCCTCGGGACCCCACTGCCAAATGTGTACTGATAGCCCTGAGGAGGCAAATCCCCATTCCACCTGAAAGGGATCTGTGGGATGGATAGGGCCTAGTGCTTGGTGAGCTGTTGCCTCAAAAATCAGTAATTGCAATGCTTCTTCCTGAGAAGGAGTCCAATCCCATTTCATTCTTTTCCTCAGCAAGTCAAAAAGCGGCCTAGCAATTATTGAGAAATCTGGGATGTTTTTTCTCCAGAACACTAATAGTCCTAGAGCTTGCTGGAGATCTTTCCTCAATTCAGGCCTTTGAGTCTGATCTAAAGAGGTTAGGGTATCGGGTGGAATACATGTCATGCCTCCTTTCCACCAAATTCTCAAAATCTTCACTTCCTGAGAAGGTTTCTGAATTTTCTCTGCGGGTATCTGCAAATCAAGACTTTTTAAGTGAGAGATTATTTTCTGCTGATGTTTCCCTACTACCTCTATTTCATCCTTCCCCCCCTCCCCACCACCCACCCCCCCCCCCCCCCCCAGAGTGTCTTAAATGTATTGATTATCAGCTACAGGATCAGCAGGATCAGGTTTGGCTATTTTTTCTAATTCCTGAACTAAAGCATGGTGGGCCAAAGTGGAGGAGTGTTTGTAGCCTTGGGGAAGCCTAGTGCAAGTGTATTGCCGTCCTTTCCCATGTGAAGGCAAAATGGTCCCTATATCTTCTGGCTGTATAGGTATCATAAGGAAGACGTCTTTGACATCCATAGTTGCCATTGCCATGATTGAGTGAGCCTTTTCTTGAATTGATGTTATTAATTCAGCTAAGTTTGGGACCAGTGCTGTAAGAGGGTCTGTGTTGGCTTTAAGCCTGTGAAAATCTACTGTTAATCTCCACTTTCCACTGGCTTTTCAGACTGGCCATACCGGTGAATTAAAAGGAGAATGTGTGTGAATTATTACCCCTTGGTTTCTCAAGTCCTGTAGAACTGCTTTGATACCTTCTCTGGCACCAGAAGGTAGAGGGTATTGTTTTACATTAGTTGTTTGATTATAGGGTAGGGAGGGTGCGGTTTGAAGCAGCCTAATGTTAAGTGGCAGTGTGCCAAAAGACCACAGAAATCCCTCAGAGTCTTCCCACTGCCTCCCAGCAAGGACACCCATTCCTAATCAATTATTTGGAATGTTCCCAATTACCATTTTGATGACTAGTTGATGCTCATTTCCAGGGAGCCTCAGTTTGGCTAAGGCAACATTCATAGATTCTGTAGTTCCCAGAGCATTAAGAACACAGCATTGTCTCTTAGTTGGAACAATTCCACACCTCTGGGCATCCTTTTTTGTCAGTGCAGAGATTTGAGCCCCAACGTCAATCAAAAAGGTTACTAGTAGCCTGTGGAGGCCCGTGATAGCTGGGCTTAATATATATCCGGATTTATTTTTAGTGAGCATTCTTAAATAAACCCACACTCCGCCCCTTTGCCCACCTGTAAGCGGCAGAGAGATTTGTTTCCCGAAAACCCTGTTGGTTTTGGTTCACTGCCTGTGTTCCGTGGGAGAAGCTGGGGGAGGGTTAGTTTTTGTCCCTGAGAAGGGAGGGGTGCACTGGGTTGAGCCAATGGATTCGGTTTTCGCTGGTGCCAATTATTTATTATTTTCTGCAATTTATCAAGGGGCAAACCATCCATCACCTCTTTGGGGACCCACTTTTGAATCCCCAACAACCACCAACGGTGGCAGTTAGAGATCTGTTTTCCTTTCTCTATATTTTCACTGTGAGGAGCCCCAATAAACCAAACACCTTTGTTATTTTCTGATTTCTACGCCGGGGTTTTTATAGGTCCATATTGTCTACAATAATTAATCAGATCTACTGCAACTTCAGCTCATGTCCAAACTTTATGGCTACTGGCAGGTGAATCAGATTGAGAAGCTAAGGGCTGTGAGGGGGAAGAGTAGGGAGTGAAGCCAGGATCTCTAGGTCCACTTTGGTCAGGGGAATTCCTGAGGAATCTTATCTAGTCTTTCTACAGGATTCAAAGCCATTATGGTTTTCTGTAGAGTCATTGCTGTATGTTTAAGTGTTTCTGGAAGCCCACGAGTTCAATCGGTCATTAGTTCTGGCTTCACAGGTAATTGCATTGGGCATTCAAAACCAGGAACTAATTTCTTTTCATGAATCTTTTGCAGGCAGGCGGCTTTGTGGACACTTTCTAAGAGCTGGTCGGTGGTGTCAACGATTGCCAGGGGGTCACCCCTTTCCAAAGGATTCATTCTCCCGGCCCAGAAAGACGCACCCTGTGTCAGGGACCATGCGTCACGCTTACCTCCTTATCTCCTGTTGTGAAGAAGGCTCCATGTCCCCAGTACCCACTGGCCTCCGGTTAATTTAATTTGATCTCCACCATCGAGGGACACTCGGAGGACATATTTGTCTCTGATTCTTGTGGGAGGCGCCCGAATTCTTTTGACAGCTTAGCTAATTCGGTAGCACTGAACGGTATTTGTTTAGTTGTGATAGGTGGGTCAAGATCCTCTTTCGGCAATGCAGAGAGACAGGGAGACCCACTCGGTAATCAGAATCCAATTTGATTGTGGGATACAAGCACTTACATACCATTGCAGGGAGACTAGTAATGTGTACTACAATGATTAGGTTAAAATCACATCCACAAACTTACGCATATAACAACATCTCTTGCTTGCAGAGTTTAATGGGATTTTCTTTTTCCAGTAAACCCGTTTGATTTAATCTTCTTGCAATCCAGGTCGAATTTTCAAAGTTCCATTTGTTTATGCCAAGGCATTCTGTTATCAAATCTCTTATGTCAACCAGGTCCAAAGTGCATCATCTGTCTTATGTCCCCCAACATTCCAACAATCCTCATCATTAATATAGTTCTATTCTGTTTGAACCAAGGGTCTCAAGCGAGGACAGCAGTATTCTCTCCAATTTTTTACTGCCTCAAGTTCCTGACGGGGATAGATTTGTTTCAAGTCAGGAGTTTCCTTTTCCTCTGGCTCTGTAGAGGAATCAGTATGATGTGAATTCTTAGCAAGTTCCTCTCTAAGGGCAGCTCGCAACATATAGATCTCATTTCTATCTTCCTTTAATTCTTTCTGCAAAATTTCAACTAGGTTTTGAAGGGAATCTATTCTTGCTATTTCCTCGTTTCTTTGCTTAAAAAGGGTTTCTATGGCTGCTGTGAGACAAGCTGCCAAAACTGAGCAGAGGATGGTCTTATTTTTGCCCAGTTTAACTTCTGTTTCATGTTGTAAAGAACAAATTCTATCTATGACATTTTCTAAATTAAACCAGCTGTTCTCTGCCCAAACCTCCCCCCTTGGAGAAGGCTTGGCATTCTATTTAGCAAGCAGAGCAGAAAATTCAGAAATTTAACTTTTGTGCTAGAGTTTTCAGTCATTTTATGAAGGGACCAAAACCATGACAGGGAGGTGCAAACTTAAGTTAGACAATCTCACAGCCTTTGCTGTGCTCCCCTTTGCTTCCCTGGCTGGGTGAAGAGACCAAATCTCCCTGGGAGGCCCTGCTTAGTTCCTTCAAGTTGTCCCTTCCTTCCCAGACAGTCCAAATTCACACATAAACAAAAACAGTTTCCCCTTTTGCGCTAAGAGATTTTTTGGGAAATTCTAAAGACAGAACCCTCAATAGAGTATGGGGGCGTATTTCACCTGGGCGTGCGCAGTTTGTGGGAAATTCAAAGAGCTTTCCTTGCTTTCCAGCTTCGTTCAACCCTTTCGCGATGAGGGGCTAGGTGTGGCTGAAGCAAATCGTCCTTCCCCTGTTCCAGACTACAAACAGCCTTGCAGACCCTTCTGTCGATCAGAATCCTGTCCATGATGCCAATTTAATGTCATGATCCGCTCATACCAATGGGGGTGGTGATGGTTGGTTAACTGATCTGGGAGTGCAACAGACAACACGGAAAGGGGATTGCAGTATCAATCCAAAGAAATGCACCTTTATAGAATGACCACAGCAAATGCATGAAAGGAATTAGGGAGAGGAAAAGAATAGAAAAGAGGGGGAGAAAGAGAGAGGGAGTTGTCCTAAGCTGATTATATGATGCTTTTAACCCCAATCATCTTGTTCTGTTTATGCTGCATCATAAGTTTGGCACCTTTAAGACTTGTTGCAGAGAGTGAAGGGGGGAGAGAAGAAGCAGCAGTTTGTTTTCAGACCCTGCACTCACTCCTCCACATTCCTGCTCCTGGACTGTGTTGTCTGGGGATGAACAGACAGTGGGACAGAGCTCTCCTTTGCTTTTAGTTAGTTTTAGCTTGCTGAGGCAAGGAAGTTCCCTGGACTGTGGTTTCTTTTCTTTTTTCCCTTTTCTTTGGACCTCTTGAAACCTGCTCTGGACTGAACACCCAGAAGAGCACCGGCAGCTAGCACCTGTGGCCCACCAGACCGGGCCCGGCCCGCAACATTTCCAGCACCGGAGGGACTGATAAGAGCCTGTGTGAGCTGAACTGCAACCAAGGGAGGGGACTGTCTCAGTTTGTCATGTCTTTTGGAGCAACAAGGGGTTTTATTGTTCAATATTGTTTAGGTTTTATTGTTTAATAAACAGGTTTTTTCCACCTCTTTCCAAGGAGCTATTTTCTCCTGGACCGGTTGGGGGGAGTGTTGCAGTGTGACGCCATTTCCTGTTTCAGGAAACAGGAAAATCCCTCAGGTGTTGGGATAGGTGAAACCTGTCCTTTCCCCTCCCCCTTTGCCCTCCTGCTAAGTGCTGTCCATCAATGTTAACATTCCAGCAGGGTCATGGTGTGGTTGGCAGAAGTTCAAAAGATGCCCCTCAGGGCCGGGCTCATTGGCCTGTCCAAGTGTCTTTATCCTTTGAGCCTTCCCCTCCTCCCACCTGGTTGGTGGCTCACCTGTGCCTTCCCCTGCCCCTGTCCCCGGGCTTCAAAGGAGACGGGACCATGCGGTCTGGATTCTCTTGGGAGCTGTTACAAGATTCAGAGGTCTGTCATCCTGGAATAAACTCTGGATTAAAACTCTACAGCAGAATCCTCTCCTTTTTCTCTTCACCGTCCCCTGAACCTTTTCCACCAGAGGTCAACTGAGTTTCTACTATGCCTGGATTTGTTGCGAGTGCCTAGCTGCAGGATGCAGCCGGCCAAATGTATCTCTGAGGTGAAACATCACAGCTGCCGCCTTTGGCCCAGCAGCAAGGGTCAGACGAGCCCAGGCACGTCCCACCCGGTAATATTGGGATTAATATTTCATAGGGGAGGGGCCAAATGAATCTGCTTTCCTAGAGGAGCCCCTTTGGGGGTTCTCCCCAAAATTTGCCCTGAACCAAGACAGGAGTATAGCTACCAAATGTGGAGAGACTAAGTCCTCATAGTCCAGCCGACAGAGTTTGCCTAGTCACGTTGGGAAGATAATGGCCCTGCCTGGTTAACTCAAGGTTAAGTCCTGGTGAACTCAAGGTTCTATTATAGTCCATTGCTGAGGGGGGAAACAGAATCTTGAAATGGCTGAGGGGGAACAGATCCAATCAAGAAGAAGAAGTCTATTGAAATTGCTGAGGGGGAAAAAGGTATTGAAGACGGGTACAGACAGTCCATGTTCTCAGCAGGATAAGTCAGTAGCAGCAGTGAGTGGGACCCACTGTTTCAGGACTGCTTTCTGGGGGAAACCAGTCTAGGTCCTGTAGGCACATCTGTAGGCAACACTCAGCAGGCATCCTGCTTCAGTCAGGCCAGCACCCCTGCATCAGAATTACAGGTGTCTCAGTCTCAGTCCTTGGTAGGGGGGCTTCAACCTCGGTGCCTCACGGTGGTAGTGGAGCAGAGGAAGGATTTTCCATGGGGGGGCTACCAAGTTGCCCCAGCAAGTTCATCTGGCCAAGAGGTGGGAAAATTCCTGGTCTATTGTCGTGAAGCAGGTGCAAGCATATAGGCTGGGTCGCCCTTTGGCAGGCCCTGCTAGAAGCAGTCACTGAAGACACAGCTGTGAACAATCACTTGGCAGGCCAGAATTCTGCTCAGGGGCCTCAGGATTTTTGGTGTTCATCCATTACTGGCAGGCCAGAATTCCCATCGGTGTCTTTAGGGTCCCAGTGTCTGTCCTGGGAATGGTCGTGAGGCAAATGAGGGGAACTTTAGACTGTCTTTCACACGTATCAGAAAATCTATTTCCTGAACTGGCCAAAAAGAATGCATAACATTTACAATTGAGGGGGAAAAAGAAAACCAAACTCAAACCGTTGGAGCAATATCATTCTAGAGAATGCCATGTCTCTATGAAAAATACAAAAAAATTTCTGTTTTCAAACGCACCCACAAATCACCATTTTGCATCTTTTTTGTTGTTGTTGTTGTTTGTTTTAAAGCTCTGGCACTTATCTGATTCCTTTTTGAGTTAGTTCAGCTCATTAATCTAGTAAGAAAGCTGCTAAAATTAAACGGAAAAACCTATGGGGAACAGGATGCCACTTCAGCCATGTTGTAGGGAAGCATTAGGTCAGCCTTCTGTCTTGTAGAAATACGTCTGTCATATAGGAAAATCACTGCGTAGCACTATCTTATTTTGAACTTTCTCATTGCTACTGGGTTCCGGAATGATCAAGATGGTTTAAACCAAACAACAGCCAGCCCTCTAAGATACTCCCCAAACTATTGCAATGGAATAACTTGATCAGGTGAAGAGCTCACTATGCAAAAGCTGAATATGATGTCAAGAATGCTTTGTTGTGGATTACCATTGTTTGGGATCATTTATCCCTTACCCTCCCATGTAGGTATAGGAAAAAATGAAGAAACCACAAGGCTTTTACAGCTGTTCTTGTATTTTGGGATAGTAAGGACTTGGGTTGGTAAACAAAACTGTGGTGAGTTTTACTATTGACTTTATGGCTGTTTCACTTTGAATTAACTGCTTTGCATTTCAGCTTACCCATCAGTATAATGAGAAGAAGAATATCTTCCTTCCTGCCCAAAAGATGTTGAATTATGCCTGTGATGTCACGGACTTAAAGACGAAAACCATTGTGATTGAAAGGAAGTATTGGCATGCCACAAGGTAACTGGAGTGAGCTGTCTTTCCTCCTCAGCTTCACTGTGATAGTAGAATTTTAATTAGCAGTTCCAAAACTTTGTCTTAGCATAGTCTGGTGACATATCTCAGTAGAGCAGTGTCCTAGGGTGACTTTATGATGCTTGTATCCCCAGCCATCTGTTCTGTGTATGCTGGATATTCTATTCTCTGCCTTCAAGACTGCTTCTGAGAGCAAAGGTGGGGAGAAGAAGAAGTACGGAGTTTGTTATCACAGGCTGCACTCACCTTCTAAAAGCAACACTGCTCCACATTCTGTGCTGCACTGTGTTGTCTGGGCACTGATGGAGCAGAACAGAGTGTTCTTTGCTTTTCAGTTGGTTTAGCTGGCTGAGGCAGAGTTTTCCCTGGACTGTCTTTTTTTCTTTCCCTTTTCTTGGAACTGTTCAAACCTGCTCCAGACTGGGACCTGGAGAGCACTGAGAGCTTGCACTTTGTGGCCTATGGGGGCCTACTCTGGGCAGCAGCCTTTCCCAGTGCCGGAGGGATTGATAACAGAGCAAGCATCCACAGGAGAGACTTTCTGAATTTGTTGTCTCTTCAGAGCGGCGATTGAGTTTTGTCATCTGGTATTGTTCATTTTTTGTGCTGGGGGGTGCTTTCCCTGTTAAATAAACAGATTTTTTCCACTTCTCTCAGAGGAAATGTTTCCCAGACCAGTTGAGGGGAGGGGCCGTGTAGGTGGGCTTTCTGGGGGGGGGGCCCCTGAGACATGAACTTTAAAGAAATTTAGGGTTTTTAGAGGAGCTGAGGTTTTAGTCAGAGATAAGCCTTATTAGAGTTTATCAAAATAAATAGGTAGGCCTTGATGAAGTTAAGAGTTAGTAGTTAACTAATAATTGATTGCTTGTCAACATCATGTTTGCTTAGCTGGGTTTATCATGAAGAATACAGAAACTCATAAATAGCTTTTAGGAACATAAGACAATTGTAGGCCACCTCTGTTCTGAAACCAATTGAAGATGGGGAATGGGAGTTCTACCAATGGGTTCATTTGTCATATTTGCATTGAAAATGTAGAAAGTTCAGAACCAGGAAGACTTCATTTATTTCCTCATTTTGGAACCCCTCCCCATGAAAGGGACCACCGATTCATTTTGAGGAACAAACTACACGTGCTTAATAGCTTTTGAACTAATTACCATACGAAGTGAGGAATGATGGGATGTACCTAAATTATGAACATGTATTTGTCTTTTGGGTATTCAATACTTGTATAGATAAAAAGACTCTGTTATCACCTCTAAATCACAGCGTGTATTTGGGAGCTATCCCGCACGCTGCCCAGCGTTGCAATAAACATACACTTTCTAATTTTGAACTGTTAGGGAGCCTTTGTCCATCACAGTTGGATATCAGTACTAGATCAATATTTTTAATAAATCACCCCTTCTTGAGGATTGCTGCCAAATTTGCCCTCAACCAAGACAAGCAGGATCTGCGATTTAGAGAATGATGGAATCACTTTGGCTGGAAAAGACCTTTAAGAACATTGAGTCTAAATGTAATTAGCAAACACAACCATCAAGAAATGTTTTGCTGTCTGAAGAGAACATGGTTTATCTGGTAAGCTTTGCAAGTATTTGTGTCATCGCAAGCACGCATGTCCAATGCATTAGATGGGTATATAATAAGAAACCTGTGCAAATCAACAGAATGATTCTCAGGGTAGGATATTGGCATGTTTCATCCTTCTTCCCGACTTCTTCCAATGAATTACTTTTACAAAGTAAGGATTGGAATTGTTACTCTTTTGACGGTTCTTGTTGTATTACTGACATTTTTGGCATAGGAATGCCAAATAGGTTAATTCACCTAGTTTTTCAGATAAAGACCAAGATTGAGTGTTGCTTAAGCTGGAGGCAGAAATATTTAAATCTTCCAGCCTCCTTCTTAGTACCTAATTTCTATTACAATATCAGTGCACAATCTTGTCCCTTAAGGTCCAGCTAGCTCAGTTTATACCAACAGGGTGACTTTAGTAGGGCTCACGTGATGCTGCACACAGAAGCCCTCAGGGTGCACCTCTAGCAGACAGTAATTCATGCACTTGGACCATCCCAGTGCTGACTTTGGATCACCAGAAGAGTAGAACTAGAGAGATTTGATGGAGAGCTCTCTGGAGGAAGTGGCCTGAAGAAGACAGCAGAAATCCCATCTGTGTGTTTGTACAAATAACGTGAATACCATTTACAGGAAAAGATCTTCAAATCGATCTAGCTTTTTCTGCAGATTATTTGTCAACTATATGCATTACATGGACAGTTCCACTGAGCATCTGAAATACAGCTGCGTTTAAGTGGATTGATTCAGGGTTGGAAAGCAGTGATATAAAGCTTTTCAGGAGTAGCTGACATCCAAGTCCCGCAGAAATTTACCTATTTTTAATGTCCAGATGCTTTTTAAAATAATGGGTGACCATTTAGCTACCTAATAGCTTTAATCAGAAATACCAAGAAAATTTTAAACTCCCATCTTTTATAGCTTGAATATTTTTCTTTGTTTATTTCCTGGTTTCCAATTCAGGTCTACAAATCGTATGATTAGGTAATGAGAACTCATGCTGTATAAAAATATTTCCTGCTATACTTCCAAGTCAAGGCCATGTTTTTCCCGGAACTGTTTAAAAAAATAAAATTCTATCTGGATTCTCTCTAGCCCACACTCATCATTATCTAAAATCATTTAAATATTGTATTTTGACTTTACATGGTGCAATTATATTCAGAAATCCAAGGCTCTATTGTTAGATTGTTTGTACGGTTTTCTGGCAATTCTAACTTCCCACAACCACTCTTGGCAGCTATATATTTTTGCAGCAAGGCATCACAGGGGTCTGTGAGAAGTTTGAATGTGAAGCAGAGCTAACATTAAAATACACGGGACATACTCGAAATATTTCACTTCAGAAAGTTACAGTTTGCTTAGATGGAATGAAATATGAAATAAATGAACCTCACACAACATTTCTAAATCTTGGAAATCTACTACCTGAACTTTGAGTCAGTTTGCAGGACAGGACTCTGTAGAAATGCAAATGTGAAGTCCAAGGAATAGAGCAGAAGGTGTATTGGGCAGGGGTACAGAAGATTGCTCTGAAGGGTGATGTAAGCAAGATTGCATCCTATCAAGATAGCAGCTGCTTCTGCTGGTGCCAACATAGAGAATTTGCGCCACCAGCCTAGTTTTCTGGGGACATTTGACCTGTACACTCTTGAGGGCTTGTAGATGTGAATGAATCTGTCCTTTGAGCTGTTTTTTTCTTTTCAATGTCTATGACCTGACTTGCTACTGTGTACTGTACTGTATCGTTTTATAAACAGACATGTTTCATCTGTTTGAAAGCTGTAGTTGAAAGTGAGCTTGCAATCATGAGTTGGCTGTCAAAAGAATTAATTTTCTGCTTTAAGCAAAATATCAGTAGAAACAGTCCATCCACTCCTATGATACAGATTCCTTTTGAATTTACAGGGTAATTTGCATCAGTGAGTATCATGCATGTGCAATAAATACACCTTGCTTGGTTTCTAATGATGATAATAGTCCTCTTTGTATTACTCTAAGGATTGAACTCACCATCATTATTTTCCTGTTCTCATTGAAGTGTAAAGGAAAAATAGTTTTGCATTAACCAAGGAGTAAAATGCATGGATTTAGCATCATTCCTGCAAGTAGTCCTCGATTCTGAAAATGCCTCTCAGAAGCTGCATCAAATGGGAAAGCTAGACAGATGGCAGAATGCAGAACCTGCCATTTAGGATCAGGTACAAAATAACACCCAAGAAATTCTTCATGGATGCTGCATAAGTACAAAGATGCCGTTATTTAAAAGAGAAAAATAGTCAATGTGAAACGTGTTTGATGAATAAAAAGCTATGCTAATCAAGAGACCACAGTGCCAAGTGTGCTACAAGGCTTTTTTGTAATTCACATCATTCCCAGCATGAAAAAATACTATTTTTATTGTAGATTGCTTAAGAGTGCACAACAGTTTGGAAAAAAGTGCTTTGCTTTTTCTATTCATAGGAACTGTGTATCATGGTAAGAGATACTGTAGACAGGTTTTGGAAAACAATGTTATTTTGAAGATTCATTCTATTCAGAAATACTTCACATGAAAAAATTTGATCTGCTCTCCATCCTGAAGACTCTTAAAGGAAAATGTCTTTGTTGCATTCTCTTCACACTAGTTCAGGAGCTCAGTCTTACCTGCATTCTAATGCTTTTTTATGTTCCTGATGGCATGGCTTAGACATCCTTGTCTCCATTACCATCATGATTTCCAGATCAAGTGATGAGAATTTTTCTTCAGGACTGGTGAAGTTAAGTGTCATAACATTTTTGTCAAGTCAGTTTGAAGGGGTTTTTTTGCCAAAGGAATCTCTTCCTTCCTAATGAAAACCATTGGCAATAGCAAACCTACTCAGTTTTTCAGGAAGTCAAATAATACATCTCCACTGTACAAGGTCCTCCCTTTGTTTTTTTTTCACCAGAAGAAAACTGCTGTTTTCTTCTTCTTCTATCACCTTAGACTTACTTTCTTCCAAAATCTTTTTAAACCTTTAGATTTCTCTTTATAGCTAATTACTTTCACAGTGGGCTATAGCATATGTATTTGAAAAGACCATTTGTACATATTCAAATGGCTTACTTCTATTCTATTAAGAAATGGCTGTACTTCTATTAAGGAAACATAAAGGTGCAGTAATATTTTTTCTTCTACAAAATTTAAAAAACCCCAACTATTAAAAATGATACCAGCAAATGATGTCTGTAAGACTGAGGCAGGAGGCTTTTTCCAGAACAATGTGCAGTTCTTCCCAATTCTATTTTTCCCTCCGATTACTTTGTACAAAAATAGTTTTACACAGTCTTCTAATAGTGGCATGTTACTACTGGGGTAGAGTATTGCCCTGCCAGCATTGGAATTGACTCGACTGTAGTTGTGTTCAAATCTGCTGATGAGACAAGGTTTTTTTGCTGAACGCACTTCAGCAAGCAAGAGAGCTTCTTAGTCTTAAGATGCTATGAGTCCCAGAAGAAGATGAACGAGGTGATGACATGCCTTGTGTTCTGAAGAGAGATCAAAACTTATTGCTGGGGTCACCCCCCCTCTTGGTACAGAAAGCGCACAGAGGGCTTTGAAGCAGCACTTTCACCCTCTTTGCATTCACTAGTAAATCGGAGACAGAGCTTGCCCCAAGGTTTGGGCAAAAATACTCTTTTGATGCAACTCTTCACCAGACAAAATCTCTGGGAAAATTTGCAGTGGCAGAAAGCAAGCCCTTCCTGGGAAATCTACTGAAACGGTTCAGAAGTTATTCCCATTCCCTGTTGCTAACCTCTGCTGTCTAGCTGTCCGATATGTTTGGGACCATGTTGAAATCATTCTAAACAATGGACTGACGCTGCACTGTTGAGTAAACATAGGTCTTTTCCATAGGTGTCAGGGAAAAATATTTCTGTTGGTAAAAATGATAGAAAACAATACCAGCATGGGAGAAAAACAAGTACATCAATAGAATGAAGATGCCCAGAATTCTCCTTTTGAAGTTACACACAGTCAATATTTTCTAAAGAAGGTTGTGAAACTTAATAAGGAGTACAGTCCACGTGACTGGTGCACAAGTTCATGTTTCCAACTTACAAAATACATATTATTAAAAGAAAAATGTTCTGCCTTGTAGAAAAGTAACCCATTAGGAATTTGATCAAAGATAGGATTAGATCAAGTATTCCTACAAGACAGTAGTAGTACTAGGAAAAGCCTTTTGGTGTCTATTTAACTACAGGAAACTTGAGAAAGCAGAAGAGTGTCCTTTCCTGCTGCAAGCTGTACTTCCTAGTTGCTAGTGCTGCTTCAACATTGTCTAAAGAAAACTTGCCAAAATAAGACTATTGTATACACGCAACTGTAACTATCCATTCCGCTCCAGCTAATTTTAACTAGCAAGTATGAGTCACACACTCTAATGGAATATTCTAATGCATAGATAGAGTATACCTTCACTAATAAATGGGGACTCTGGAAAAAGGACCAAATGCAGATGAATTTCAGGGAAGGAAATTATTGGAGTGCTAACTGCAGTCCCTCGACTTCACAAGAAATGATGCCTGGTAATCCCAACCAGAAACATATAGAAATCCATTTTCAAATGGGTTGCATCTATGGTCCTCTGTTCTTCCTATATGAAGAAACTGGTTTGAATCAATCTTCAAAATAGTATGCCTAAAGACCTTAGAAGCCTCCAATTCTTTTCTTTTTTTTTTTTTTTCCAGAAGCAACTGTCTCAAAACCTTTTTAAAGCTGACATTTTCCCTTAAGATGCCATATTTTAAAAGAGCACCTTGTTATTTAACAGGGTATTCCAAACATCATTTACAAGTTTAGACTGAAAGTAACACTTTTCCTAGTAATCTTTCCTTTTTTGCAGCTCAGTGCTAACATAGGCAGCAAAGAAGAGAACAGACCACAGCTCTTTCTGGAGCATCTTGAACAAATGCCCTTGCCTATGTTCTAATCATTCACTTCACCAAAAGACCTAATGATGAAGAAAAGGTTGTGAAAGCATTACTAGTAGTGCTACATGGCAATGTACGGGTGTGATTTCTCAAGTAGAATTTGTATCACATAGATGATACTTGGCAAACAGCAAATGAAGGGGTTTTCTTCAGCTCTCAGACGGACGTTACATGTCAGTAATTTAATAAAAAGATAACAAGAAGAAGGTTATTTTTTAACATGTGAATTTAATTACACCCCTGCCATGGACATCTGAATCTTATGAATAGACAGTGTCTGATTTAGAAAAAAATAAAGAATTATCACAGTTTAAAGAAACATAGGATCATAAACCCTTTGCTGATGGAACGTAGCCTATTCATTGGTTGAAATGAAGCAGGTAGACAGGACATATGAAATATTGTTTTGTGGATCAAACATTTATTTTCGAAAGTGATGCTGACAGATAGTGAACTCACCAACTTAGATATTGCACGGTAGATAAGGGTACATAACTTGCTCCATCAAGTAATCCCTTGGAACCATCATCCAAGGGGATTTTCCCCTGCATCTGTGAAAATATGCCTACCTTTTTCACAATACTTCTGCAGCAGCATTCTTAGGCCTGATCAGCTGCTATGGAGAGTGAATTATTGGCAGCAAGGTGACTGGCCAGGGGAATTTGCTTCAATGGATTTTGATCTCTCGGATATTTTGCAGACCTGCTTCAGCCCTGCTTGTCAAACACAGCCTTTAAAGGGTGCCAAACAATTGTTAGTCTGTACTGGGCCATATGCTCTTTATTCTCTCCCTCAACTTCTCCATCGCCTCTCATCTGTATCACATGAGCTATGTTCAAGGTCCACAGGCTACTTTTCACAGAATCTTCAGGCCTGATGCAGTAAGAATGATGACTAGAACACAGCTGGGATCAATTTTCCAGTTTGCATAAAATGCATTCTGCACACAAATCCAATGAGACGGTGTTCCCCCTATGCCCAGAAAAACCTTCACTAGTACTAGTGTTCTACGTAAACTGCAACTTAGTCTGAAAGAAAAGCTTTTTTCTGAGAGTGTCTAAGAGCTTTGTATGAAGCACAGATATTTGATATATGCAATTTTGAATACCAGAGGAAAAAGAAAACGCCACAAAGCTTTTAATGGTACTGGTTTTAATTTTAAATTCCATGCACCTTTTCAAAAAGTGTCAGCTCAAACGCCCATGCACATATTTTAGTCATCTGTAAGTCAGTATTCATATAAAATGTGATTCAAATCAAAAGAATTTCAAACCTTTCCTCAAAGTTTATATGCCTAGATTTAATACTTCTGACACATATTAGATGAAAGGAAGACATTTTTTTCTGTGGGGGTGCTGGAACACTGGAACAGGTTGCCCAGAGAAGTAGTGGGTGTCCCATCCCTGAAAGTATTCAAGGTCAGGTTGGATGGGGCTTTGAGCAGCAACACTGGAGACTCTTGATGGTAGAGAAACAAAGTTTGAATCTAGAAGAAACTCAGATTGAAGTATAGGAGCAAGTTTTCCCTCAGCTCTTGGGGTAAAATCAAAGTGTTACAAAATTACCTTGATCTGTGATTTTCACTACTGTAACAGGTTAATGAAAACTATGCAGAAGATAGCAAATTTTAAAAGAGAGAAGAATTACAGCATAAAATACATGGGATGGGTTTCTACACGGGACAAAATCTCTGTATTTCAACACTTCCTCATGTTAGGATTTCATGAAGTGCCAAAGAAGGCGGCAAAATATCATTCAGGACATTATTTACTGGAGCTCAGCCTGGCCTTTAGTAGGAATTGGGTTTGAACATAATGTAGATATACCACACACTTTCCCTTCACTGAAAAATTACTGTTTATAATGAATAAGCAATGAGGATATGAAATTGACTGAAAGCATCTTAAAAAGGTAAAGTATTTCATTGTAAATGATCTGTGATCCAAATAGTTCTTCCACCTTAGTGAGGGACAAAAGAATTCTTCCATATCATGATGGTTTAAAATTGTATAAACCAATGTTTTCTTCTGAAAGGATATTATCTATTTTTTTCTATTTTTAGAAGAAAATATTCCTAGACATACAACACATGAGAACAAAGTAATTGTAAAGAAACAAATAATATGAAAATATTCCCTACATATAATTAAATGAAAAGCTGTGTTTTAAATAGGAAGTAGATATTAAACAGAATTTTTACACCAGATATTTGAATTGTTGCACCAGCTATTTTGCCCCCAAAGAGAGGTATTTAGCATTTCGGTCTTTTCCAAGGTGTTCATCATCTGCTATGCTGACCTCTGTGTGGGCCTAGGTGTGTGTGGAAGCGGGGCATGTGAAGGGGAGTGTGTATGTTTGCTTAACACTTGTTGTGGCAGCTTCATGCCTCAGCTCCATCATTTCTTTTAGAAACTTCACAGAGAGTGGATATGAAGTTTAATATCAACAAGAGATCAATTCCCAAATCATCCATTTTACCCTACCTTATAAATCATATGCTTTGTTGCATATTTTATCAAATAGACTTTCAAGCCACATGGAGAAATGAGAATGTGGAGAATCCCTCCAATGTCTTGCAACTTTTATGCAAATAGAGTTTCAAGAAAGGATAATTTCTTTTAAAATACATCTGGGACAGGCATGATGGTGGTGTCAAGCTGTTGGGGTTTTTGTTGCTGGGAGAAGTTGTACAAAAGGATTGGTCTTTACATTGACTAGTGACTGAATCAAGTGCATGAATCCATTGGAAATTCAACTGGGGGTTCCTTTTTCTAGCAGATTACTTCTAGAACGAGCTTGCAGACTGAAGCTGACTCTTTTGCTCTCTTTTTGTTTCTTACCTATTTTCTTGGCTTCTTTACCACTATCTACACAATTTTGGAACTTTTTTCCCAACTAAAATTGTTTCATAGTCTGATAATTAGGATACATTTTTTACAAGGAATTTTTAAAAATCTTTGCTTGAGTAAAGAAGGTTAAGGACTAAGGTCTTTTTCTTACCTCATCAATATTGCGATGGAATTGATAAATAAAGACTAATTCTTTCTTTTTATTTTCAACCCAAGTAGATAGTTCCCATACATTAATACATTTTGTGGACCAATATTTGCCATTCTGATGTAAGTTGTCCCTTCTTAACAATATACATTCTGTGACTATGTTGACAACACTCTTGGTGAAGATCCTAATTGGTCTTAAACACACATAGGGAGAAATTTGCTCAGCCAGTGTCAGTCTTAAGCATGCCTATCAGAAGATCTTTCTATAGCTGGGGAATTTTCCCGTGAAAGGGATTCAGTTATGGAAGAGAC
This sequence comes from Agelaius tricolor, assembly GCF_023055355.1. Classification (NCBI taxonomy): domain Eukaryota; kingdom Metazoa; phylum Chordata; class Aves; order Passeriformes; family Icteridae; genus Agelaius; species Agelaius tricolor. The sequence goes on from NW_027269309.1 coordinate 3,123,859, forward strand.
ACTTATCCCAGAGTTTTGCATTCTTCTTGAGCACTACTTAAGGAACTTAGATCCCATGTCCATTTGGATCTCTCTCTGCACAGATCTTTGTCATGCCACTGCTTGAAATGCATCTCTAAGAGAATTCATTAGCACAGAATGAACGAGAGTGGAAGGCGTCAGTGGGGCTCACCAGGTCCAACCCCCCTGCTTAAACCAGGATACCTAGAGCCTCTTGCCCAGGATTATATCTGGGTGTACTTTTAATGTCTTCAAAGATCCAGGCTCCACAATCTTTCTGGGAAGTCTGCGCTGTGGTTCAGTCGCCCTCACAGTAAAAAATCATTTGCTGATGTGCAGAGGCAATCTCCTGTATTTCAGTGTGTGCCTACTGCCTCTTGTCTTTTCACTGAGCATCCTTGAAAAGACACTGGTTCCCTCCTCTTTGCACACTTCTGGGATGTCTGTGTGCTGCCACGTAGATAAATGTCAAAAACCTTCCTGAAGCCCAGGCAGACAATATTCCCTTCATCTACCGGGCAAGTTGATTCATCGGAGGAGTTTAAAAAGTTGTTCAGCATCAAGTTCCCCTGGTAAATCCATGCTGACTAGGTTATTTTGTCCTCCTTCATGTGCCTGGCAATGCTTTCCAGCAATAGCTGCTCCATCAACTTCCTGGGGATAAAAATGACGCTGGCTGGCTGGCTTGTACTTTTCCAAGTCCTCCTAGTTGCCTTTTTCCAAGATGGGTGACATTTGCTTTCATCCAGTCTTTGGGCACTTTCCTCAGTCACTATGATCCATCAAACATCATTAGGAGTGGCCTCAGAATAACATCTGCTAACACCCTTGAGACCTGTGGCTGCCTCTCAACAGGGCCTGTGGACTTCATGGAATACGTACCAATTCAGTGACTATGCCCATAAAAGTTTGCAAGGGATAACAGAACATATTAACAGCTACCTGAAGAGTGAGTGAAAAACTATGGAAGCAATCCAAAAGGACAAAAACTTGAGTTCCCTTTTCAGACAAAGCATCCTATCGTGGAGCTGAGCAGTCTTATATCTAGGGAAGCTTCCCCTCTGAAAGGATGCAGAAGACATTCTTTTACCCGTATCCACTAATAAAATGTATTGACCATTCACTTGCAATACAAAAAAACTAAATTCTTTCCAAAATTGTTGCCGCCTAACTAGACAATCATGTACTGGCTGGCTATTCCCCTAACAGATGACAACACCTGCTTGATGCCTCTTATGCCTACAGACTATTTGAATTAGGTCATTTGAGTGGGGATTACCGGTCTGGGAACTTTCTTTCTGATGAATTTGGAATATTTACTGAAGCAAGGACCTGAAGATGAAAACTTCATTTCCCATCAGTGCACTTTAACATCCACGGCTGTAATGCCATTGTTTCTCACCAACTGAGTCAAGAATTTATGACTACAAAGTGAATCAGCTCCAAAAGGCAAGATAAAGGCTGGAAAACATTCTCTCTTGGTAAAGCAAATGAAGTGACTAAATTCTAATCACTCGCTGGCCTAAAGCTTCAAGGAGGGGGAGGTGGACCAGGTTTCCTTCCACTGCCGTTCTCTTTGTCACCTCAGTGTTTTATAGGGGTATGCAGACATTCAAAAAGAGAGCTTTGCTGAATTCATAAAATTCAGTCTTAAAAAATAACTTGAGAGCAGCCGAAATGAAAAGAACAAATAAAATGCAATTAATTCCACGCAAGCTTGAAATGATTATTTCTTCATTTTGCATTTGAGGATGTATGTTGTGTGAGTTTGTCTTGTAGTGTTCTACAGGTTTTCTAACTGGCACACCTTTCTTTATGAATGGACTGTCCTTTCCTAAATACTCTCATATGGAGGAACATGCTTCTGATAAGAAGAGCACTAGGGTGTCTTTGCTTGACCTTTTATTTTTACTGATGTTTGCTCCTTGGAAATGAATGGGGTTTTTCAATTGAAATGTCTTACTATTGTTCCCACAGGATAAGCCACAGACTCTTCTGCTCAGAGCTGTCACTAGTCAGCTATTCTCCTATCTGCCTTGAAGTAGTTGAATGTTCTGGTCTCAAAGTAGCACCTTCTATGTAGCCATGCTCTTAGCTGCCAGTGTCATCTTGAATCCAAACACCCTCCCGCAAGGGACCGCTGGCTCTGTAGTCAACTAAGGGGAAAAAAACGGTCCATCCATGCTTCCTGATTTAAAATATAAAGGTATATAAAGGTATGGTGTCCCTAAACGATTCTCTGCAGTTGAACACTACTTATCTTTGCCGTGTTTCTTCAACTCACTTGCAAGTCATTCATGCGCTACCTTATTGCGAGAATTGCTTGGTTTGAAGATGATTTAAAAGGGTAGGAGAATACTTTTGTGCCTCTGCTAGAAGGATGCTTTTCAAATCCACACAAGCTTCCTGCAAATGCAAAAGCATTCATCCTGTATTGTCCTAGGCTACAATATAAAAATGTTTTCTGCTCCCAACCTCAAGAGCTGCTGAAACCGGGAGGGGCATCGTTTTTTCCTTATCTCCTTATCTCTTAACGGGGCCATCCATGTCTTGCCACATGATTCAGAGATGACTCCCTCCAGGAGCCATTTCTGTTTAAAGGCTAATCAAGGAACCACCGCATGACTCAGAACCATTTGAGCCCATTGCAAGATGCTCTGCCCAGGGGGCAGGAGCTAAGCATCCCCAGCTGGATATAATCTGAGTTTTGGGACACCACAAGCAGTCTTTCCACTGGCTTCCTAGAGGAACGGCCACCCTCACCCACTGGGTCTTCAGAGGATAAGAGCTACCAGATGGTTTCTACAGGATCACTACTTCAACAAGACCATTTCATCCGGACTGCTGCCACCACCCTAACTAGCAGGGTGACAGGTTGTATTCTGTCCGTGGTTTTTCTTTTGTATCATTGCATGTATTTGGTTTTTCCCCTTTTCCTAATAAATTGTATTTCTGACTTGGAGTCTTGCTGCCATGCTGGATTTCTTCAGACCGACTAGCTCCTGACACCAACAGCCAGAGTGAGCTGCCCCCAGAAAGCTGTCAAATCCAGGGTGCAGCTGTAGGGCACAGCTGCTCTATGGCACAGGTGGACTGCATTGGGGATAGGACTGCGCCGAGGGCAGGGACAAGGAACAGGGAGAGGTCTTCTGTATGTTTTCCAAAGGAGTTTCTTCCCTGGAGGGTCAGGGACACAAAGACACTGAGCCAAATGCATACATCAACTTAGAAATGGGGAGAGGTCCCAGAGGAGGATACAATCTTGAACACACTGGGAGCAACTGGGGCTGGACCACAAGGCGGGGAATACAATGTTTAAACCAATAGGGGACTACAGGGGAGGAGAATAACTTAAACAAACCAATGGGGTTTTGAAGAGTATAAAATTGATAGGGAAGTTTCTAGAGAAAGGGGCAGGCTTGGGGAGGGATTGACGTTCAGTGGGAGGAGGAAAAGGGAACAAAAGGGCAGGTCTTTGGGGAGATGGACAACTAGGGCAAAAACTAACAACACGGGGGGAAAGGAACAATCCCTTAATAATAAAATATGCTCCAACAGCACAAAACAGGAAGTATTATCAAACTGACTACTCAAACTGCATTACAATCAAAAACACACACTGCAACAGCGACAGCATCTCTTGCTGCTTTTGCTTTCAAACCAGAAGAGGTGCCAACCAAAAAATTAGCAAACTTAAAAGTTAACTGGCTGCAGTTTTGATTTCCTTCTGAAATATATTACTGCTTGTCTAATTGGCTTAGCAGCATGTCTGTTCTTAGTGCCAAGCAGGGATTCACTTTGCCAGGCATGGAGGAAGCTTCTAGGAGCTTTTCACAAAAGATTCACTTCTGTGGCTGGCTTCTTCCCTCCCCACCAAAAACCAAGCCATGCAAAACCAACACCTTAACTAATCCCTAGTACTTAGTATGCGTCCAATAATTCCTTTTAAACTATACTTTACATTTTTTACCAAATGCCCTGAAAAGAAATGGATCCATAATATTGATCAAAATAGTTCCAGTTCAATAGAAATACTGGGTCATGCAACTCTGGTTTACATCACTATTTTTTGTACAATCAACAGGAGCTTTTTTCGCCTCTAAAGAAATGTTTCTCGATGGTTTGGATCAGAAGATCCAGTATTGCCATCGTGAGATTTTTGTTTTGAAGGCCATAGGCTGTGCTCAGTGTTTTGGGTATATTCTTTGTTGTGCCTTGCATGTATTTTGGATAGAAAGCCAGTAGAGATGATGTCCTTGCTGCAGTAGCCATGCTAAATAAGGCAGAGCGTCTGGCTGATGTACTGGAGCTGTAGACTATCCACCAGTCGCCCAGGGCGGTGAGGATCTCTAAAGGAATATAATATTGGCTATGCTCTGGAAGTTTTACAGAGAGAAAGAGCCTCATCGCTCTAATGATTTGTCTCCTGGAGTTCCGAAGAATATGTTGTAAAGAAGAAGGCTGCTGTCTTTCGCAACAATCTTCCGTGCATTCAAGAGGATAATTTAACTTCTTGTCTGAGAATGAAAGAAATATTAGTAGTAATGAGTTCTTTTTTCTCTGTCGGTGCATCACTGATTGAGTTTGGGTAGGTTACATTATATTTCTTTTTTTTCTTTAAATATTACATCGTAAGGTGTTCCAAATTCCCAAATTCTGCTTCACTTTATTTTGTAGGCCAGACTGGTTCCTCTTCTCTCGGCTCTATTATTGCAGACCATATCTGAATGAATTTTTTTTTTTTTTTTTATTTTGAACATTATTAGATTTAAACTGTATGAACAGAACACTTTATTTATCATTATTTTACCAGTTTGGAAGGAAATAGAGAATTTTTAAGAAAATGACGCAACTCCACTTGTGGTTTTCAATGGAAGAGAAGAATAACAATGTCCTACATTCACAGCATTGTTTGCAGTCATATTGCAGCTAGTTTCCAGCAACTTAGGTCAGGTTCTGGAAGCAGGCACCCATGATAGGATAGAAGTCTAAGCAGTTTCATTTTGGCGGCTTTTCTTGAACAATAGCTAATATGTCTCAACGTTGTGCTGAATCTTGTTGTACAGACGCTTCTTTTGAGGTCTGACCTCCTTGCTGGACTACTGTATCTCAGAATCAGCTACAGTAAACCTGTGTTTCCTTATAGCTTTAAGAATTTGGTTCTAATCTATAAAAGCAAGAAAAGGTTGCCATATTAATACAAGAGAAAGAAAATGTTAGGAAAGCAGTTAATGGCATGGGGGTTTTTCCTACAAATTGGAGCAGAGATTTAGTTGTTTGATGGGGTTTTTTTTGCTTCTCAATGGAATTTTAGAAGTGGTTGGGAAAGAAAGTGTGGATTTTTCAGGTTTGCCTTGAAAGAAGAATAACAGGGGAAACTGTTGAAAAGAATTAATCCAGAACTCTATGCCTTTCATACAGAGTTTCAGAAGTGAAAAGCAGGAAGAGACAGTCCAGACAAGATGATTGAATAGAATGAATTCAAAATAGCTTTCTTTTCCCTCTGAATTCCAGCTCTAAACCTTACTAATATTAAGGTATTAATAGGAAATACATCTGTCCTAGGGTGACGTTATGATGCTTGTATCCCCATTCATGTGTTCTGTGAATGTTGGATATTATGTTCTGTACCTTTAAGACTGGCTCTGAAGAGGGAATGTTTTGTTTTGGTTTTCTTATCAGCCTGGCGGGACACAGAGACTGCAGCTTTTGCTTTTGCTGCTTTTGCTTTTCGCTTTGCTCTCTCTCACTCTTGCTTGCTTCGCTTCTGCTTGCTTTTGCTCATTAGCTAGTTTAGCTAAACTGTCCAAATTTCTTCCTGGACCACTTCTCCTTTCCTTTTACTGACCATTTTGAACCTGCTCCGGACTGGGACCTGGGAAACACCGAGAGTTTGCACCTTGTGGCCTGCAGCAGCTGGCCCAGCGCCGGAGGGACTGAGAAGAGAGTGAGCACCCCCCCAAGAGAGACTTTCTGAATTTGTCATCTTTTTCAGAGCGGTGTCATCCGGAATTGTTCCTTTTGCGTGCTGGGGGGTGCTGTGCCTATTAAATAAACAGGTTCGTTCCACTTCTCTCTGAGGAATCCTTCCCGAACCAGTTGCGGGGAGGGGCCCTAATTTGGAAATTCTCCTCCAAATTTGCCCTAAACCAGGACAACATCGCAATCTCTAAGATTTAAAAATGGATGATGAAGTTTTATATCCAGTAAAGTGTAAGGCTTCACATTTTAATCTGATTTGCATTTTGGTGAAAGCCGGGCATCCTTTGCAATTTACCAGATAACAAGGGATTTAGAACAGTAAGTATGCAAGTAATCTTTTGGACCCTTCATCTCCCTTCTTATGACAATGAATACATTTATTAAGCTTGTTGTCCTGGCATGTTTTTATTCCATCAGGGGATTTGATCATACAAATGTCTAGTCATTCTTTCCTTGTTTTCAACCACTCTAAGAGCATTCATCAGAACTATTCAGTAGTTCTTGATCTGCAACAGTGACGAGCACTAGACTGGTAAGAGTCAGTGGGCATCAGCAGATCCCCTATGACAGCACGTGGCAGGCTGTTCTGGCAGGACTGAAGTTTGAGGGGCTCGAATTCTGTGAAATAGAACATTCGAGGGATGGGAAACATGGAAACAGATTCTGAGCTTTCAACCCACCACATGAGCAAGTAATAAGGCAGGTAATTTTCTGTGGAAATTTCTTTAGCCCCAGTGTTGTGGATGATGATTACTCTTCCTACCTCCTTTGGCCAGCTACCAGCTTTCCCCTCCATTACTCTGCTTCTGGACAGAAAACCAGAAGAAGGGATTTTTGACCAAAACACCTATCAGGACCTTAGAGTGTTTTTTGCTCCAAAATGTTTCAAGGCAGATAGGGAAACAATTCCATTTTCGAGAGTGTGTTGAGAAGACAAGGTTGAAAGTTAAGAACCATGGGTTCTGTTTCTATATATGTTACTGATTGTGCTTATTATCTTAGTCATGTAATATATATATATATATATATTTGGTAGGGTTTGTTCTTTTTTATTTTTCTTGGGGTTTTTTTCCTTTTTTTTTTTGATGCATCCTTGAGATAAAAGGCCAAAAGTACAGAAAAGTTCTGTACGGTTAAAATACTTTTGAGATGCCTCATGCTGAAAAACTTGTAGCTACTGCTAAGGCCCATTGGCCAATTCCTGCTTCATTTCTGAGAAGCTATAAAATTCCCATCTGTATTTTAGTTCTAACAATTTGTTGTTATGGTGGAGATGCAAATTAAGACCAACCATTTTTGAATCTGTAGGGATGTATTTACCATTTTGTAGCTGCCTTTTCAGTTTCTGAGCCACTATTGAAAAAAAGGAGAAGTATCTACACTGTTTTCAACCTGTAGACCATCCACTACTGTCCACATGCTCAGATTCAAAGGCAAACAAGCCTGTCTGGCCTCATTGGGAGGAATTATTTGCATTCAAAAGACTAGACTAGTATTTGATTTCCACCAGCAGAGTCCATTGGGCAGCTCCTGTCATCTGCATTTCAATATTTAATCCTCCTCTATGTTTACTGTGCAAAGCTCTTTCAGAATGATGGTGTGCCCACTGTCTCACCAGCTGTGACGTTTGCAGCGAGTCTCCCACGGAAAGGAGCTGTAAAAAAGGCAAGCCAGGGCAGTGATTTCTGGTTCTCAATACCCACAAATCAAAGCTATTTAGTCTAATTTAAGGCTGAAAAAGAATTCAAAATGCCTTCAAAGGATTCAAAAAATCATCAGACAATACTGCAGTTCAGTATTCAGGACAAGAGCATATCCCACAGTGTGGTGGTTTGACAGGAAATGTGTTTTCTGGGATGCTGTGGTGAGGCCAATGGATGTTCAGATTTTAATATTGGCACCTAAGGTGGCCATTGGGACATTGGATGCGCCTCTGAGAACACGGGGTTAAAAGCAGGGCTCTCCCCTGGGAGGCTCTCTTGGGTTCCGGTCAGGGAAAGGTTCAGATCTCCCCTGCCTGGCTGCGGGCTGGGCGGGGCAGGGGAAGCCACCCGGCCCGGTGAAGTAGGCTGGGTCCCTGGCCAGAAGGGAGGTGAAGGCCCCTGCAGGATGGAAGGGTGGAGGAGCACTGAGAGGCATCGGGCAGCCCCCCCCCCCCCCCCCCCGCCCCCCCAGGAGAGATAGAGAGAGAGCTGGTGCCTGTTCTTGGCCGGCCGAGAAGGAGAAGAGGGGAGTGCAAGAAGGTGCCTGGCAGGGCAGCCATGGGAGTTCTGGACAGACAGAGCCTCAGATTTTTAACCCTTTTCTTGGATGATGGAAAAATGCTAATCCTCCTGGAGTTGAATGAGAAGAGAGATATAGAGGAGATAAGAGGAAATGGGCCACGAGAGAAATAGAGAAGAACGCAGGTGGAAGAGATGATGGAGTAGCTTATGCTGGACTCTTTGTGTGTAGCCATGGACAGAGCCATGTTTCCTTGTGATACAGGGACTGCATTCTAGGGAGAGGCAATGCCTCAGGACCAAGAGGGTTCGGTGTGGGTACCCCTCGGCCCCAGGGGGTGAAAAATATGGGGGGGACAGATGTCCCAAAGTTGAGACTGTGCCTTTTTGCAGTGGGACGAAGCATCCTTAAAAGTCGACCCTAGAAGCAGCTCTGGTCTGTGTTCAGTGGTGAGAGCAGTGGACATGAAAGGAAGAGGTCACCATTGGCACAAGAAAGACTTCTTCTCCTCTTGATGAACTGAGGATTGAGTATTCTGAAGGGTGGTGCTGGACCAAGAGTCGATGATTTGGGGATGTATTGTATTGGGAATTTGGGGAGGAGGAGGAGGAGATGTATTTGTGAAGTTTTCATTTTCCTTGTGTGTTTCTTTTTTTTTTTTCTTTTCCTTTCCCTTGTAGTTTAGTTAATAATTATTTTTTTTTTCCCTAAGTGGGAGCCTGCTTTGCTTATTCCTGGTCACATCTCCCAGCAGAAACCAGGGAGAGAGTATACTCATGGGGGCACTGGCATTGTCCCAGTGTCAAGCCATGACACACAGGCTGAGAGAATGAGGGCTGTTTAGCCTGGTGAAGAGAAGGTTGCATGGAGACCTCACAACACCTTCCAATATCTGAAGGGAAGCAGGAGAGGGACTCTTCATTAGCAACTCTGGAGACAGGACAATGGGCAATGGCTTCAAAATGAAAGAGGGCAGGTTGAAATTAGATACTCGGAAGAAATTCTTCCCTGTGAGGGTGGTGAAGCACTGGCACAGACAGCCTGGAGAAGTTATGGACACCCCATCCTGGTGTTCAAGGGCAGGCTGGATGGGGCTCTGAGCAACCTGAGCAAGTAAAAGGTGTCCCCGCCCATGTCAGAGAACTAGATGGCCTTTAAGGTCTTTGTCTACCCCGGCCATTCTATGATCCTGTGATTCTGCTGTGGTAGCGTTCAGGATGGAGCGTGTTCTGCATGTTGGCCATTTCCAATACACCATTGGTTCCAGGTGCCTTACACTAGCTTGCTCCCTGAAAATTCTGTCAGAATGAAGAACATCTCTCTATATATTAGACACATAATAAATGAAGAAATGGGTTTGCACATTTGTCCACTAAGTTGTGGATGAGATTGCTGTGAAGTTTCATTTGGTTTTCTTGTTTGCTCATGAGGCCGACGGTCCTTGTGTCAGCTGCCTCAAAGGCAGCATTTGCCTCCTCCGCCTCCCTTCTCCCTCCTGCCTCTTTCAATTTCTTTCCCTTGACAATTTAATGTCGTTTTCCCTTTCATACCTGAAAATCCCTGCATGCTTCTGGGCTTTCTCCCTTTTCATACAGATCTTCTTCCACCCTTGACAATCCATACTTTTCATACCATAAGGGCCTGCCCTTCAGGCATAAAAGACTTTGATTCCTTATTATATCTATGGGAATTTAATTAATAGCTTCATGCCTTTTCATAGAAAGAGTAGGGAATTGATAGCTTGTTGCCTGAAGTACAGAAGGAAGAGAATGAAACATGAATCATGTGGAGTGGAAAAGTTGCTATCTATTTTCTTCCAAGAACTACCCCAAAAGATGCAGGGGGTGATGAAGCCTGGCTAGATGAGTTTCCCTTCTAATGGAAGGAAACAACCACGCCACTTCATACAAGTCAGTCCTATAGAAGAGAGAAATTCACTTCTGGGAACATTGCAGGATTTGACTGCAGAGTCACACTCATCTTTTGTTGCTTTGTTGTCTGCTTGGCATGGAACACGCTGCTTTGAAGAGGGAAGGGACTAACAGACAGTCCACTTTACAAACACATCTGCTTCCCTCTTCTTCTGAGACCTCAGCACAGAGCCCTCTTTGGCATGGTACTTCAAGGTAAGAAGGAGCGGGCAGAGGGCACTGGGAACAGACAGCAGTTTGCAGGTTGTATAGGAAAGAGGACTGCCCCTTGAATGTGGTGCAAATACAAACTTCCACCAGTTTCAGGGGTACACTTCAGCCAAGCTTGTTGTCCTGGCACATTTTTTCTCTGTGAAACGCTTTGCGGTATGATCTGGACGACAAGAGACGCAGAATACGGGGCTACGTAGTGCTGAGAAGGTAAGTGCCTGGCCCCAGTGTCTTTTGGCAGAAGCAGCGCACTAGAGCCGTTGGCTGCTGCCACAATGATCTGTGTGAGAAACAGATGCCTAATCCCCTCCGGGAGAGTAAAAGCAGCATTGGTTACAAGAGTCGAAGAGCACTGGGCTGGTGGCTGCCGCATACCAGCTGTAAAAGGAGCATGACTCCTACTGGCCTACCAACCAAACTCATGGTGGCAGTGGTAAGGATTAAAGTTCAGTGAGAGCTATTTGTGCCGCTACCTATGGCCCTTCTGTGGAAACAAATGTGCCTACCTTTAGGTTCCGAGATCCAGAGAACACAATGGTAGTTGCAGCGGAAAAGGGAAGGACAGAGCGCACTGGTGAGCTTGATGTGGCTTACACAGGGCAGGCAGAAGGTGCAGCCCAAGTCTCGCTTTTATTTCTAGAGCCTTTTTCTACGCAAACAGCTGCTGGATGTTTGCAACAAAGATGTGAGTGTGAAAAAGTGAGGGCAGGTCTATGTGGGAAAGAAGATACAAAGGGTTGTGCGCAGTTTAAAAGCTGTTTAGAAAAAAAAGGAGTTACTTTGAGAACATCTTCTGTCTTGACACTTCCACCTGTGTGATCTTTAGCTGCTTTGGACATGGCCACAATGAAAGAATGTGAAAATATTTGCGCTGCCAATGTCAGGTTGCACAGGAAAGAGGGTAGGTTGGCAAATGCCTTCTGTCCTGGCACATCTGTCAGTCAGAAGTGCAGCTGAAAACGCTTGGCTGTAGCGATAGTCTCTGTCACTTTGAGAGAATGTGCTGATGCACGTATATGTATCATTGAGAAAGTACGTGAGAATCGCTAGTATGTTTCGTTTGGTTGACAGACTGCAAAGGGACCGTTATGGCCAGCAGTGCCTTTTTGTTGTAGGACTTTTTCTTTGAGAGCAGCCGCTGGACATTTTGAAGCGGTTTGGGATCTTCAAGCGTTCGAGTGCAAGATGGTACCTAGATCTTGAGGGAAAGTGCATATCTCCAGGAAGCTGAATGCAGTTCAGTGGGTGCAAGTTACATGTTGAGCAGCTGATGGCCCAGAAAACTTTCTAAAATGAAGAGGCCATGCTGCAATTGCCTTTTATTTTGAAGCTTCTAAACTGTGCAGCCAACAATGAAATGATTCTTTGTAGAGAGCTTTTTGGATAATTGGTTAGCTGAGAAAGGACATTTCGATGTGATACCGATGGATAAGGATAGGGGATACAAGCTGGGAACTGAGCAACCAGTGTCCAATCACTGACAAAGGTCACAGTGACCTTCTCTGAAACGGGAAGACGGGGGAGAAAATCGCTTGCCAGAAAATGTAGATATCTTAGGTAGAGAAGCTGGAAGAATGCAAACATAGAAGCAAAATAATTATTAGAAGATAGAAGTAGGTGTGGTTGATCCAAGTGTGCTTTAACCAATAATGAACTCAGCTTTTGCAATATGTATAAGCTTCATTAACACCAATATAAATATGTGTGAGTTTTCAATAAACTTTGGGATTTGCCATTCACGCATATGGTGTGTCGCATTTCTCCCGCCGTTCACGACAATTCTTCTTCCTTCTGGGCTACATGCAGGATCCCATTCTGTCAGTACCCGAGAGCCAGGATCCACAGCGGAGCTCTTGTCCCTCCACTGCTCCCACACGAACGGGGCTGGGCTAGAAAAGTGCTTGTCTTTTTCCTGGGCACTGTCAGCGCTCTTCTAAATAACCACACCCCAGCATTGTCAACTCACAAAACCAGGACACGCACCGAGCCCAGCTCACAACCACCCCCAGGACCCAGCCAAGTCAGAAACGTCCCTGCTCTCCAATCAACTGTGTCAGGACAAAAAGATGTCACCGATCTTCCCCTTCCAAGTGGATACTCTTCTTTGCCCCACACTCAAAGGCCGACACCAGATCTTCTGCCCTAACAAACTTTTTCTCTCTCACAGAGCCTGGTAACAAACTTGAAAATGTTGGCCGAGCTCGCAAAACTGTTGGTGGAGAAAGCTCTTTGCTGCCTACAATTTCAATTGCACCCATCAAACTATAAACGTGCACCCTGCTATCGCCACTTTCCTTCTCAGCTCTAGGTACCACCGTAAGCCTTCAATCTCTCAGAGTCAGGATCCAAATGGGATGGCACCAGGGACTGCTCACACAGTCCCTAAAGCTACAAGGGACAAAAAACCTGTCCTGCAGAGGCCTGGCCTGGCCTCTGCATTGCCACTGACAGTTCAACAACTCGAACCCAGAGAACTGCCTATTGGGAAAAGCCTTTCAATTCACTGAGACCACCCAAAGTGGCCACCCAAACTTTGCCAAAGGGAGGAGGAACTAGAAGCCCATCTCAAAAGAAATGGCATCCCCTCCTCCAAAATCCAAAGCATCCAGGACCTGATCCTCTACAAAGGTGTCAGACCACTGTTATTGGGCATTACCTGTGCGGGGCACTAGCTAGGCTGCACACCAAGAGCCAGCGCAGCTCTTTACCTTGTCCAAAAGAAGTGTGCTGGCAGAATTTCAAGAAGGCTGCCTTGAGAAAGTGGAAAACACATGCCAAATGGATTCTTGCAGGAAGGAGACTGCCTTCCAAAGATGGATACCGACTCCATGATTGTACAAATTGAGTCAGTGCTTCCACACCAAATATGCCAGCATAGAAAGTTGCTGCCGCCCTTAAGCTGCACGACACAGCTTCTTATCTGCACCTCCAACACTGGGGCTAAGTTCTTTCCTTCCCATGAGAAAGCATTGCTGTTCTCCTTCAGGAACTTACCGAGCAAAAGTTGCATACCACGTCCGGTACTGACTCTGTCCAACAATGGCTCCTACACAGAAAGGACCAGGACAGAAATGTCTTGCTGTACTATACCTTCCCACGATACCTTATCATCAGCCCTACCAACATTGCCACCGTATCTTTTACTTCCCAAGCAAGGAAAGGCACTCCAAGTCACTTGGCTTTGCCTTGCCTCCAGTACCATGCCTAGTTTTCCTAGCCTACCCTACCCTAGCTTTGCTTGCTTGCCTATGTCTGCCTTGCCTAGCCCTTCCAATAACTTCCTGGCTTTGCTTTGCCTTGTCTACCACTCTTTGCCTTGCCTTCCATGCAGGTAAGGCAATGCAAAGCAAGTGTAGGCAATTGTAGGCAAGTCAAGGGACAGGTTGGCAAGACTGAAGCCGTGAGGGGAAAGCAAATGGAGTGGTAGGTGAGACAAGTGCCAGAAGTTAGAGGCAAGGCTGGGCATAGGAGGTAATGGTAACCGGAAGGGCTAGGCAAGGCCAAGCCCTGTAGGAAAACTGCAGGCAGGTCAAATGTGAGGCATGGGTATGCAAGGGAATGCAAAGCAATGGAGAATGAGCAGGGCATGGCAAGGAAACTGGTTGGTTGCCCAAAGCAAGGCAAGTGGCAGGTCCGTTCAAAGATTGCTGGTACACAAAAGCGGCCCGGACGGACCGCTCTGTCCAGCCTTGATCTTGCATGGGTCATGTCTAATCTGCACCTAAGACACTTGGGTTGCCTGCTTTCCTTTGTATGCAAAAGAACTGTCATTCTGCCCCTGAAGCCCAAGGGTGAAAGATGAACTTTGTGTCCAAAATTCAAGGCATGTAAGCATAGATGTCAGAAGAAAGCTGTCAGGACAGATAGGTGTGCTTGCACGTGGCCTCCTCCAGGCTTCTTCTCACAAGCTCCTGAAACGCTGGGCCTTGAGAAAAAATAGCCAGTGGAAGCCTGGAGAATCCTAGGAGAAGCAGGCAGGGCAATGCATGTTGAAGAGATTCCACAAAAAGAGAGGTGGTGAATTCCAGGTGGGGGACTGGTGAGCAAGGTAATGCAAGGCAAGGAAGGGGTTCAAGGACAAGGCCAGACAAGTGGTGGCTTTGCCAGGCAACACAAAAGAGACGGAAACAAGGCAATAAGAGTCCTAGAAGGAGAAGGAAATGAAAGATTGGAGCTGGACAAATGGGAAGGAAAAGAAGGATAGGTGAGCAAGTCAATACAAGGCACTGGGTTGGTATGAAGGGCAAGGGAAGGACGTGCATGGGTCAGGAAGGCAAGGGAAAAGAAAGGAATTGTCAGCAATGACAAGGAAATGCAAGATTGGGTAGGAAAGGCAAGGCAATGTGGGGGAGGGATAGGCAACACAATGGGTATCTTAACAGGAAATGTCCATGCACAGCAAGGCCAAAGGAGAAGTGGTAGAGAGGTCAAGCTGGGAAATAGGTGAGTGTGTGCAGCTAAGAAAGAAAGAAAGAAAGTGCGTAGCTCTCGTGTCTGTCTGTGTGTGTGTGTGTGTGTGTGTGTGAGTGAAGTTTGCAGGATGTAAAGCAAAGAAAGGTGTCTCTTGATTGTGGAGTGAATGGATGTTTTTGAACGTAAGTGGCAAGGTCCAAGCAACCTTTTCATCCTGGTACATCTGTGTGTGTGAGACATAGTCAGAAACGTCTCCTTTTAGATTCAGACTGCAAGCAGGACATAGAATGTGACTGTGTTAATAGCTGAGCAGGAAAGCACATCACATCAGCATGTTTCAACAGAAGCAGTTAGTGCGAGAAGGAGATGGACGTGTGGGACTCCAGCAATGTGGCAATGCACTCAGCTGAGAAGCAAAGTGCAATGCCTCGGTGTATGCTCTGAAAATAAAAAGCTGCAAGGAAAAAGCAAGGGGACAGGCCAGTGAAATCTTTCTGTCCTGGCACACTGAGCTGTTTGAAGGTGAACCTCTGTTTGGTTTCACTAAGGACTCAGAGACATGGAGAGGATGTGCTTGTCCATGTAGCTGAGAAGGAAAGTGAGAAGCACCGGTACGTTTGGCAGAGTTTGTAGGCTGCGAGGAGAAGGTGATGGCCAGGCCTGGCTTTTGGCTGTGGCACTTGTTGCAAGGAAGAAGCTGCTGGATGGTTAAGCTTTTGGGGATCTGCAAGAGTGAAAGACTACGCTGGTACCTCATAAAACTAATGCTTGTTGATCATCTGGCTGAATCTATGACATAAACCAGAAGTGAAATTTCCCCCCATTTCCCTCAGTTTTTTCACCTTTTCATCCAACAGCCTGGGCCTTTTTGAAGCTGCTGTCAAACGCCTTGCCTTGGAAGCTAGAAGTATCTCAGTTCACCTGCTAAGAAACACGGGAAAGAGCTCAAGTCAATTTCAGAATTGCCCTGAGCAGAGCTGGTGTTTCGGTACCGTAAATTTCCATTGCGAATATGTGCAAAAATCACCATTTTATTAGGCAAACAGTTGAAATACACTAGCAGCTTCATCTTCTTGTCGCTGCAGTCCTTGGAAGTTTTGCTATTTACTGAAACAGGAAACAGGTCAAACACGAGAAGCTTAAGAATCCAAGCTCACTGCCATTGTACAAATAGCACAAACTTGATGAATTCAAGTTACCATTGTAACATACAGAATGGCTCTATTCAAGAAAATGGATGTGTCGTCCTTCACGGGGGCAGAAAACCTTTCTACCACGTGAACTCTGGGAGTAATCCATCATGCCTCAGTGTGCTGTGGCTGGTCAGAGAGCTACACGATGGATCTCTTTGCCTATGGCACTCTCAGGGCTCAAAGCTGCACATAAACTCCCCTTCCTTACAGACACACTAGTAAAGCCCACCGAAAATGCCGTTCTCCAGACAGCTTACTGAAACCAGCTAGGAGTTCCCAGCATCACGCTGGGCACTTCTGTCCACAGATGGCTTTGCTTTTAATGAACCAGAACAGAGCTGCGTTTTTCTAGTCTTTAGCTCTACTAAGGTATTTGATGTAACATGGCGAGAAAAAATCTCTTTCGACAATGATAATAACAGAGGGGATAATGTACCTTTTGCTGCTATCTCCTTCTGCTGCTCCATTTTGCTTGCTTTGTTATTGCTTTCTGTCAAAGAAACGCCAGCAAAATCCCTCATCAAGTCCTGCTGTGAAGACAGACTGCCAGAAAGGTAGAGAAACTTTGAACCTTTCCAAGACCCTTGTAGCACATGTCTTGGTCAATTGGTATGCAGATCCTTTCTTCCAGCAGGACTTTTTTGCACCGTTAGCGCACATTGAACTGAATCCAGTACAAAAGCAGTGAATAGAGGAACTTTTCTTTTCATTGGAATGGTGATAAAAATGCATATCCAATAAAAGCATTTTAGAGCAGCAGGAAGATTTTCTATGTAGCTAGCAAATCATAAAAAGATGCATATTTACCGGTGGGGTTCCTCTCGGAATTTCAAAGAATTCCAGACAGAAAACACAGCTTAGTAAACTGCAAATCTAAATCACAGTATCTAGAAAGGTGACATGAAAAAGAGCAAGAGGAAGAAAACCAAAAAGAAAACCAAAGGAAGCCAGAAATAAGGCACAACCTCTCCTCCTTCTCCGCTTACTACAGTACCTTAGAAGTACCTGTGAGTGTCCTAACAGTCCCATAAGTAGAAAACTGTGCCAAGAACAATTGTGGAAACTGGAAAACCCTGCGATCCGAACAGAAACATAGGGTTTGCTTTCACGACGATTAAATCTGCATGCAATGCGTACAGTAAGGGGATGTTTTGTATATTCAAAAACAATTCAAAAATATTTCCAAATCGAAGGGGCTGCTTTTTATTTCTTTTGAATTACTTGGTTAAATATGGTGCATGTTAAAATACTGCAGAGATGTGGTTCATTTTACAATGCCAACTGCAAAGGAGGGAAGCATTTTGTGTGCTTAAGAAAGCAAAGTATTGGAGAGTGTTTTTGTTACTTCTTTGGAAGGTTAGAATATGCGTAAAAGATGCTAGCTGGGGACTTACAATTAATGAATTATTTACTGTCAGTAGGTCAAATGACATTAGCTTTCAAAAAGGAAAAGGAGTCTTATTCCACGTGCCAATTTTAAAGTAGATTAATAAGCCTTCAGCAGAATATGGATATGAAGAGGGATATGACATGAAAGGGTAAGCAACACTGGTGACAGCAAAAGGCTTACCTGCTTCACACAAATACAGGAGATAAAATACTGTTTTTTCACAAACATTGCTATCCAGAGCTTTCCTTGAAAAGTTTCAATGCCAATCATGACAGTAAAATTCTGAGTGACAGTAACATTCACTCTATCATGAATAAAATTTACTCAATCATGACAGCAAAATTTGCTCAATGAGGAGTAAAATTCTTAGTGTAAGCGAAGTACCTTAAGCAAAGGGTAGCTCAAGCATAACTGGCATTTGATGTCAACAAAGGCAACTTGGCCTGCACGTGTCACATCTACTGCATTCAAAAGCTTACTCTGTCTCAGATTTCCTTTTGAGGCATACCAAGGCAAGCCGTTAAACGGCATGAAAATGATGACTTAAAGGAGGATATATTAGAAGCATGGAATAATGGTTAATGTTCTTTTCCTTCCAACTGCTTTGTTTGCCCGTTTAAATTTTTTAAGTCCTTCCTGGTATCACCGTGGTAGCAGTGCAGCAAGTGTTTGGTTGTAAGCTGTCCATCTTGCCAGCTTCTGGACTGCCTTCAGAAAACTTCCCACTGGTTTTGTATAGAAATCACAAGCAGTAGAGATGACAAAGACTGCAGAAACCTTCTCATCTCCTTCTAGAGCAGGAGCGTGTCTTTGACCCACTCTTAACTAGACAACTTTCATCAGTCATGAGAGAGTCTCATGTTCAAGAGCTAAGCAATGACAGCTGTAAAGGACAAAAAGCACACTGATATTTTCTTGGGACTCCAGCACAGAGCAATGAAGGAGCTTGAATTCACCTTCTTGGAAAGTTTTAAAATGCACATGAAGTTGAGGAGAGGAGCTAAGCCATGGTAACTTTTGTTGAGTATGTCTGCGTAGACAGAGTTTCCATCACCGCAGAAGGAAGGAATGTCATTTAACCCACATAATCATCTCTAGCTGCTAAGCTGCGCTTACTGCAGATTATCCACAACATATTTTACGGGGTGAGCTTTTATGTGTAATCCCTGAGTAACATTCCAGAGAGAAGTATTTTGGAGGGGGGGAAAGCCTGACTCTTAACTGTTTCAAATAATGGTTACATTTGAAAGTCAAAAAAGATGTAAAACCTTTCTTTCCTAGACCTATTACCAGCACAAACTGTACCAGAATTTACGACGCTTTTATTATGGCAGCATAACTTAAGCGTGGACGCTCTCGCTCTGGACTATTCCTTAAGAAACAAAGTCCCCGAGAGAACTAAAACAAAATTAGCCAAAAATATTGGGCTGGATGATTTCAAAGGCTATGTACTAAAGGCCAAACACTTGTAATAATAGTAATGAGTGGACTAAAAGTTAAAGCATTACTCAGTTCAAAGATATCTTGTTCTCACAGAAGACTGTAAAAAAACTCTATTTTTCTGGGTCTGTTTTGTGCATTTAGATGTACCTTCTACTCCTTTCCACTGTCTGCGAATGTTTATGACAAGGTTGGAGGACCTCATGTAACCTTCTAGAAGTAAAGAAAGACAAGCCAGTCAAGAAAGGCAAAATTGTTAATGGCAGGTGGAAAGAGGGAGGCCAAGAATAGAAAACAAAAGAACAATAATAATTGAACGCCCTCCCTGTCTTCTGTGAAAAGTAAAGGCACAGACAAGAAAGAACAACTGCAAAATTCTCACGAGAAAAACGCACTTGATCTGGCTCAAGTATTTTGGGCTACATTTCTTGCTGTTTTCTCATGCCAAACATCTTAACCATTGAAGGTGTCCCTTTTCTCTTTCTGGAATACAGCTAGGAAGATGGCTGTGTCATTGCTGTCAAGCTGTTATTCTCGGAGGTGTCCAGTTCAAAGTCCTAGATGAACTGCTTTGCTCTGTCTCTTTAATATGGCATGACTTAACCACTTACAGTTTCAGCAGCTGAACTTGCCCAGCCCTACAATTCTTTAATCTTTGAATGGTTATATTAGCTCCTTGGCAACTGGCATTTGTAAGTCCATGCAACTGTGCAGAATTTGCACTATGAGATGATGCCAAATGAGTCATGGCAGTAGATTAACTAGGACATGCAAAGCAGAGAGGAGGGAATGAGAGCACAAGAAGAGGGTACAATCTCCTTTTTTTCTGCAACAGGGCTAACACCGTAGAAATCAAAAGGAACACAAATCCTCCTAGGGGTAGTTCTTGCAAAAAACAAAGACTTCTTTTTGTGTTCACAGATCACAGCAAAATGCGGATGACAAAACCAGGCCATTAAGTCACATGCAGTATGAAGCAGTATGAAAGAGGAAAGCAGCTGAGAGCCTCAACCCTGCTGAGTAGTCTCAGTATTCTTCTCAACATTAGCAGAAATTTGAAATGAGTCTCTGAAAATTACAAAGGAGGCAGAAGAAAAGGGAGCAATGACTCCTCTGGCATAGTGTTTCCTAACAGGGATCTTCAAAATGTAAAGATTGTATCATCCTTTCAACTGAAGGAAGGTATTAAAACAACAGGAAGGAAATGGCATCACATGCTAGAAAGACTCTGGGCAGTGTACTTCTAGACAGAAAGGCCACTGATGGAAAACCGACTAAACTGGCACCAATGCAGCAGCATTGTATTAAAGCCCAAAAATACCCACCGCTTCACTCTTTGCCATTCCGTTCATATGGACACAGCAGCTCTGCAACATTCCTACTGATCATCTCCTTGGCAAACTGGGAGTGAGGGTCCCTAGTGATGCAGAGTCCCCAGGCAGGTGCAGAGGAGAGCTGCTTTTTTGCAAAAACCAGGCTTTTGAAGCACTCAGGCCTTTATCAGTTCCACAGCTTTAAGCCATAACAAAATTCATTCAACCAACCATCATACACCACGCCGTGAACACGTGACCATTCTAGAACTTGTTGATCTACCTCTGATTCAGCGGCCTCACCTTCCCATAGTCCTTTTCTGCTTAGCCAAAGTATCGGGCCTCAGCCCAAGGCCTTCCTTTTGTAAGCTTCTACCTATATGCAGCAGCAAACCACTATTTTCTTCCGTGCCAAGAGTTTAAGTAGATGATTTGCATCTGCCCTTCCGGTGAAACATAATGGGGAGAGAAAATTCTGTCGGAAATGTTCAGTCATTCAGTTTTCTAGACAGGCCAAATCAAAAGAAAAGCAAGCTATAGGATTGTGTACTTGCTCTTACAAAGCACCTGCTGCCCTCTGACAATGAACTAGCAGAAAACCAGCAAAAATAAGACTTGAGGCAAACAAGCCTTTGAAGGGAATTATGCCATGATAAAGAAAGACAACACATTTCCAGCTTGTCGAGATACTTGAAATGTCAGCAAAGGCTTGAGGGCAAAGGCTGAACGAATGGGGAAAGGTTACAAGAATCCCAAGAAAAACATGACCATGGATTAAAAGAATCCCAACAGGTCAACTGACCTGTTGAAGTTTTCAGGAAATCAGTGGCTGCTGATTTAGATAGGCCATTCAAGTTAATTTCCCCGTGCACCTTCCACTCCTTTTTCACCTGTCACCATCACAGGGTGAATTGGGACCATGGAATCACAATTCTTTGGATTCTGTTCTTAGCTTTAGGAGACAACTACAGCAGTTGAAGTAGCTGTTACTGATGTGATACCCAGGAACACAGAGTTGACATATTTCATTCATGTCCAATCACAACTAGCCATAGCTAAGAGGATAGGATTGGCCTCTTTTCATGATGCTTTTCTTATTTTACAGCCTGCTATGATTCTGCTGAAACTTTTTCATTAGTTTCTCTCTAAAAAGGAGAAAGTCCAATGTCCCTCCCTACTGGTGCAGGTTTACCATTCGGTTTGTCGAGTCTAAAAATGGAATTGGAACTAGCAGGAATTACTGTGTTTAAAGCGTCCGGTCCGTTCAGACAGTCTCAGGGCGATAAAAGCCTAGATGTTATTGGCTAAATACTGTTTCCCCCAAGAGCGGACGCACGCAATTTAATCCAACTTTTTATAACAAACTCCAATAATACAGAATCCAGTCATACAAAAGAGTCACCAAGAAGCAGGAAGAATTCTCGGACCATTTAGGGTAGCAAACTTCTCACCTTCTTTTGGAGTGAGCATAATCTGCTAGCTGAAGTAACAAACTTGAGGACAGAAATCGCCCTACTATTGAGAAGTTGTTGACAAGAGAACCACCTAAGCTGTGTGACTTTCCCTTTTCTATTCATTGGTCAAGCCTAGTAGCCTAAAATTTACGGGCTCAATCAAAGACAAATGCAATCTAGTCAGAGGTCTATGAAAAGTCCAAAACTAACCAGAATTCTTCTTAGACAATGGAAATGGAAGCAGAGCTACCAATTTCCTTGCCACATATCCCTAAAACTCATTCCTTTCTAGTCATAACTAATGTATAGCCACCAGTACAATCAGGAAAAGATGAAACTTACAGATGTCAGCAAGGGAAGGATTTGAAAGAACTCTTCCCATTATTCATCGTCTAGACAGCAACTATCATTAAAATCAGAGCCCTTTTAGTAGGGCTTTCCTTGTGGGAAATTCAGGACTCCAGGACAAGGGAGCAAGAGGATTAAGCAGAAGCCGTTGATTGTTGACATGATGCACTTCCACATTCTAAATCTCTGCACACGCTAGGCCCGCATTTTTATCTTGGTGCCTTTGTTATGTCCACACATTCTGTGTGTACCTCTCAGAAGATACGTTTGGTTACAGTCCAGGCGCTTTGCTGCCCCCCGTTATCGAGTTCTTGTAGTCTTGGAATTTGGTTTCTCAACTTCTCTTTCTTCTTTTAGCACGGCTTATGTCTTAGTAACCTTAATGAATTCCAGAGGGCTCTGAGAAAATTCTGATAAGAACATATTCCAGCTGGATGGCTGGTGCACCCTTTAGTCTAAGAGGTTCAGCTACATTGCTACAATTTCCCCCTTCTTCGTCTTGCACCAGCTAAACCCTTTGCACTGTATTTACTTCCAAGAGGCTCACCAGTTTCATGATGCATGGAATAACAAGAAGCAATATAATAATGACTACTAGTAACAACAAAGTTCCCTTGACAAGATCTTCCAACCATCGAGTTGTTTCCCATCTCTCAAACCATTCATGCGTAACCCTCTCATTCCCAATCAATTTCTTCATGTTATCTTGTCCTTGTTTGAGTTTCCAGTGAATGACTGCAGAAGGGTTAGAGAGGTTCAAAAAACACATTCCTTCAAAATCCTCACACTCTTGCCCATGTGCTAACAAGAAAGCTAGAGCAGCTTTATTTTGCAGTGTGCAATGACTAATGGTATCTACACCAGTGAGAACCTGATTTAAAATCGCTGATCTTACCTTGAGTTGTTTGACCACCCAGCATCGCAACTTCTTAAGCATACTCAAAGCTTGACCAACAGCGACACCTGCTGTCAGGAATGGCACAATTAATCGAGAGGAGCGCCCAAACCTGTACACAATTGAGGCAAGGGCGTCTAAAGCTTATGCTTCTTCTTTCAGATCCCGGGATGCGAAGAATCGAGTTCTTCGCGCACAGAGCATTGTGCCAGGGGCGGTACGCTCCGGTGCGGCGCTTGTGCCGAAAGACGCCCGGGACACAATGCCGGTGGTGTTAATATTTGTTTTTCGCGTTTCGGAAGCTGCTGCTAGCCGAGTCTCCCGGAGGCGAAGAAGCGGCTTCTTCGCACACAGAGCATTGCTTGCGTCGCGGTGAGCACCTAAGAGCGGCTTGTGCCGAAAGAAGCCGGGGACCGGCACTTAGCATCGGAGAGCTGCGTATCTGCGTCTTCTGCGTGTCTTGCCGCTCAACACTCAGCAAAAAGCTTTTTCACCATATCTTGCAAAGAGAAATAATGCCAGTATAGAAAACATCCAAAATCATTTTCTAAAGCTTGTACAGAGGTCTGAAAAGAGTTTTGCAATACGGAAAAGATAGTTGTGCAGAACTCGTTCCTTTCGAATATAATAACAACGGAAAAGGCAGGAGAGTGGTAAAATACTGTTTTCTCTAAGTCTGGATGCTGCCCACAATGTGCTTGTGTGGTGCGACTTGCATCTTCGCCTTTGGGAAGCTGCCGCTCTCTCCGTCTCCCGGAGGCGAAGAAGCGGCTTCTTTGCGCACAACATTGTGCCGAGCGCAGGGAGCTCCTGAGAGCAGTTTGTGCCGAAAGAAGCCGGGGACCGGCACTTAGCTTCGGAGAGCTGCGTATCTGCGTCTTCTGCGTGTCTTGCCGCTCAACACTCAGCAAAAAGCTTTTTTCCACCATATCTTGCAAAGAGAAACTCTGCCAGTATAGAAAACATCCAAAATCATGTTCTAAACTTGCACGGAGGTCTGAAAAGAGTTTTGCAAGAAGGAAAGCTAGTTGTCCAAAACTCGTTCCTTTCGAATATAATAACAATGGAAAAGGCAGGAGGGTGGTAAAATACTGTTTTCTGTAAGTCTGAATGCTGCCCACAATGTGCTTGTGTGGTGCGACTTGCATCTTCGCCTTTGGGAAGCTGCCGCTGTCTCCGTCTCCCGGAGGCGAAGAAGCCGATTCTTCGCGCACAGAGCATTGTGCCTGTGGCGGTGCTCTCCGGAGAGCGGCTTCTGACGAAAGACGCCCTGGCAGGGGGCTTAGTTTCGTAGAGCTCCATAGCTCTGCCTTCTGCCTCTCTCATCGCATAAAACTTAGCAAAAAGCTTTTTTACTATGTCTTGGCGAGACAAACTGTGACAGTACGGAAAGCATCTCCGCTCTTGTTCTAGAAGTTGCACGGAGGTCTGCAGAGTGTTTAGCACGAAGCAAAAGAAGGTTGTCCAAAGCTCCTTTTTGAATGGTAATATGAATGGAAAAGGCAGGAGAGTTCTAAGGTACTGTTTTCTTTAGGTTTGAGAGCTGCACACACAATCCCCATGTTGTGCGGCTTCGTTCTTCGCTTTTAGAGACGCGGCCGCGGTCTCAGTCTTCCGGAGGCGAAGAAGCCGCTTCTTTGCACACAGAGCATTGTGCCGGTCGCGGTGCGCTCCGGAGCACGGCTTCTGCGGAAAGACGCCCGGGAGAGGCCCTTACCTTCGGAGAGCTCCGTATCTCTGAATCTGCGTCTCTTGTCGCCTACATCTTAGCAAAAAGCTTTTCTACTATGTTTCGCAAGGAGAAACTGTCCCAGTACAAAAAGCATCCCCGATCTTTTTCTGGAAGTTGCACGGAGTGTCCGTAGAGTGTTTAGCAAGAAGCAAAAGAAAGTTGTCCAAAACCCCTTTTCTTCCAATGTTAATGTGAATTGAAAAGGCAGGAGAATGGGGAAGTGCTGTTTTCTGTACGTTTCAAAGCTGTCACAAGGAGAAAGTCTATCAGCACCTCAAGTTTTCCCCGACTGTACTCCCGATATTTCTTTTGCTGTGCAGTCAAGAAGCACCCTTCTTTCTTAGTTATGCTGCAGGTTGTCTTCAAATGGCTTTGCTTTCTGTCCCCTCCTCCTCATTTCTAACAGGCACAAGCACATTCCCTTCCCGGAACAAAATCCTGGTAATAGATCCAGGAAGACTACGCTTTGACTTTGAGAACCAAAACCTATCTAAGAGCAAATAGTCCATTCTTTGAGACCCAATATCACACATCTGTGTGCAGGAGGAAGAGGGCTATCTGCGCGCGTGAATAGGAAGTGTACTTGCCAACAAACTAGAGCCAATATTAGTAACCAACATGTAACAAGTGTGCACGTATGTAATTCCCTGCTCTTTTTTGGATCTTTTTTCTTAAAGGTTATTTTGCTTTTAAAGATTTTCTAGTCATTTGAGAGATTCTTCTTTGTTTGGGTGAGAATAGAAATCTCCATAAAGCTTACTACGTAAAAGCAGGGTAATCTTTTGGACTTGATAATGACTATTCGGAGGATGATATTTTCATCTGCATAAATCAATTTCCTTGTTTTGGAAATATTTTTGTCATGGAAAGCAGTAAGTTTCAAGAAGTGTTTTTAGAAGGTGTAAAAATTGAGATCCTCCTTTGTATCAAAGCCATACAAAGAATATCCCTTAAAACCATCCACTCCATCATTTCATTTTTGTATTTTTGACTTTTCAATAGCTAGTTCTCACTTTCAGATGGCTTTTAAATGCCCTGTTTTGACACAATTTTGTTATTTCTTCATTTCTAAGCTTCAAAATGATATTTAAAGAAGAGTAATTTCCTGTAACTACTTGACGGTTTGCAAATTAACATCAAAGTGGAGGGAGGGAGGGAAGGAAGTGGCAGAAGGACGTGGCGGAAGGAAGGACATAGTGGAAGGAAGGCAGTGATGGAAGGAAGTGGGGGAAGGAAAGAAAAGAAAGAAGGAAAGAGAGAAAGAGAAAAAGAAAGAAAGAGAGAAAGAAAGAAAAAGAAAGAAAGAAAAGGAAGGGAAAAAGAGGGAAAGAGGGAAAGAAGGAACGAGGGAAAGAAAGAAAGGAAGAAAGAAAGAAAGGAAGAAAGAAAGAGAAGGAAAGAAATCTCCCAAATGTCAGAAACGTTAAAGATGATAAAATACTTGCGTGTATGATAAAGAGCGAGGAGTAGATATTAGATATAGTATTGCTAAATGGCCCATAAATGTGAGACCCAAACCGTTCAACTCATTGGATAGCAGTTTCTCAGCATGAATATGTTACTTCTAGCTTCTACTTCTTACTGCTACTGTACAGAATGATTACCATAGAATAATGGAATGGTTGGGTTTGGAAGGGACCTAAAATTCACCTACGTCCCCCCACCATGTCATTGTCAGGGACACCTTCCACTAGACCGCCTTAAGCTCAAAGACCCATTCAAGCTGGCCTTGATCACTTCCAGGAATTGGTCACCCACAAGATGTTCCAGTGTCTCACAACCCTCTTGGCAAGGAATTTCTTCCCAATAGCCAAAGGAAACCTATCCTCTTCAGGTTTTAAAGCCATCCACACTTTTCCTATCGCTCCGTGCCCTTGTGTAGCTCACCTGCCTCCTTCTGGTAGGCTGTCTTCAGCTACTGGAGAGCTGCTCTAACAATTTGCCCGGAGTCTGCTCTTCTCCAGGCTGAGAAAACGCCTGCGGGACTCTGGCTTGATGACAGACTTCATGTGCTGCACTGGGGGCTCAGACCATTCTTCTTGGAATTGTTGTAGGATGCTCAGCCACTGTTGACTGTGGTACAGGTACACTGGTCATTGTGGTAGAGGTAATAAATAGATGATTGTTTTAATAAAGATCCAATTGAAATGATAAGAGCTAAATTTTAATGCAAAATTAATTGGAGAAAGATTCCTAAACCTGTGGCCCATTACCCCAGCCCATCCATTGATTGTAAATGACATTCCTTACAGATGTTATGATACGTGAACCAAAGCCAAGTGATGGATACTGCTTAAGATAGACGTTCTACCTGCTTACTGCAATATGTTCTTCTCAGTCTAAAACAATCCCCCGAACATGAAGAACAAGAGATTACATCATGAAGTAATGAAGTGCTTGGGTTGAAAGTAAAAGGCATTTGAAAGAAATGGGTTTGGGGGCTAACACAGCAAGATCTCAGAAATGGAGCGCCAGCTTAGTTCTCTGCTTCAGAGACAAGTGAAGCAATTCAGAAGTGTCGTCCTGGGAAATAGGTTGACAGATCTTTCTGCACAACAGTTAACAACCGGCATCAGAAATGCGTGCAGATAACATACTAGCCACTACAAGTTTGTCATCCTGAAGTGGAAGGGCCACTCAGACTCATAGCAGTGGTCTTGCTGCTGTGCCTGTTCAAATAGACAGAAAAGAATGAGGAAAACAGATTTTTCCATCTAGTTTGTTTCAGTATTGGTACAAAGACTATTTTCCCACCCTCAGGAGACAGCAAAAACAGTCAACAACTGAAATGCTTCAGAAATGGAAATGATCTGAATCACAAATATTTCTTTTCACATCAAATTTAAAGCCTAAGTCATAACTGTCAAACAGATAGAACTATTTAAAGATGAATGTACTATACATACTAAAATATTCCCAGAGATAACTATTGTGTCCTTAGTCTGTTTAGAAGTCGAGAGTTCCTGGTAAAAAAACTTGTACAGAGCTGAGGTAGCTCCACGACATTCTCTTTTCAGATTAAGTAAACTCTTCAGTCTCACCACCGTTTCCAATGGATATCCATAAGTCCTTGAAAACCAGTAATTTCCCTTTTTTCGTTCTCTGAAAAAAATGACAGTGACAAGAGTTATTTGCACTCCCTATTTTCTGAAAAGCCTGAACATCAAGCCTTAAGAACTTTATCATGAGTTTTACTTCAAACTAAATTTGAAGAGAATGGCAGAAAGAATGGCAGCCTCAAGCAAAAGAATTTAGGCTTCTAATTCTTGGCTTGTCTTCTTACTTACCTAAGACAAGAAGTGGAAAGAGAATAGATTAGAGTTAGCAGCTGTTGAAGATTTGCACATACTCTTCCACTCTTCCAAGAGGTCAAGGATGCTTTTCTGGCCCTCCCTCCCTCCCTCCCTCCCTCCGTCCCTCCCTCCCTCCCTCCACAAGCTGCAGCTTCCTTCAAGGCACATTCACCTGCTGTGCAATGGAGCTCCCCACGAGCTGCAGTGTAGGTATGTGTTCCTCCACGGTTCTCCAGGGACTGCTGGGAGACAACCTGCTTGATGATGATGTCCTCCAGGGACTGTGGGGGATTCTTTGCTCTGTCAACTGGAGCACCTTCTCCTCCTTCTTGTCTCACTTTAGTATCATGCAGCTGCTTCTCATACTCCTTTTTTCCCTCACTTGCCACTGCCTATTCATATGTTTTGTACTTTTGACAATATCTTTTCACAAAGACTGATGGGCTCAGTTGCAGAAATGTGTCTTGCTAGAAAATTGGATACTACAGAAAACCATGATTTTACAGAAAAGAATAGCGGAAGTACAAATATACTGCTAAAGAACCGGAAAACTGACAATCATTCATTGTAATACGTCCCCTCATTTTGCCTTCTTTCTCCTTAAGATCTGGAAAGACTACTGGGCAGTGAAAAACACTACAGTGTTGTTTCAAAGAAAAGACTTTTTTAGGATTCTAAGGCGCATGTTCCAATTGCTTGAGAAAATTGAGAAAAGGCACTTTGTCTTTTGTGATAAATATCATTAGCCACTAGGGACAAAGTCTGACCAACAAGAGCAGATCAAAATCTGATGAGACCAAGCAATATACCTTGAGCAGCCAGGACAGAACCATTGAGTTGTCGAATCTGTTGAATTGGAAGGACCCCATCAGGATCATCATCAGTCCAACTCCTGGCCCTGCCTGGGGCCATCCTTGAGAATCACACCATATGCCTGAGAGCAATGTCCCAAACTCAGACAGGTGTGATGGTGTGGCCACTCCCTGGAGAGACTCTTCCAGTGCCCAGCCATTCTCTGGTTAAAAACTTTTCCCTGATACCCGACCTAAACCTCCCCTGACTCAACTGCGTGCCATTTCTTTGAGTCCTGTCTTTGTAGACCTCATTTGAGAACTTTCTAATACCAAGGTGATTCCACCCCAGAGCAGAGCAGAGCAAGACAATCCCCTCCCTTGCCCAGCTGGTGATGCTGTGCCCGATGCACCCCAGGACAGGCTTGGCCCTCCTTGCTGCTAGGGCACTGCTGATGCACATTCAGCTTGCCATTGGCCAGGAGCCTGGGTCCCTTTCTGCAGTGCTTCTCCCAGCCTCTTGCTCCCTCCCCAGTCTATACACCCACCAGGATTGCCCAGTTGCAGGTGCTGAATCCAGCACTTGCCCTTGTTCCACTCCATCTGGTTGGTGATTGCCTGTGGGAATCCTCAAAAACAGAGGGGTTTGGGAAAGCTGCAAAAGGAAGGCCTCAGAGACAGCAGAACTGTCATTGGAGCTAAGCAGTAGTCATAAGGTTTGTCAGCAGAAAAGTTAGATGAGAGGTAGAAAAGTAAGGACAAATGGAACAATGGTCTGTGTATTAATGCTTGTCTAGAATAACTCCCTAAGCTACAGCAAAGTATATCTAGCGCGATGTTAGGTAGTTCTGAGCTTAATAACGGAGCTCTGTGCACTGTATCTTAAGGCTTACAAGCAGGTCTTTTATTCGAAAGAAGCGAGCATTGTTCTAAGCCCAGGTACATGTCTTTATAGTGATTGGATAGAAGTACTGTCAATATGCTTTTGCTTTGTGTGATTGGTCAAAAAACTTTTCAAGTCAGTTGTAACATTAAGTTCTTTGTCTGCTGCCGGGGACGTGAGCTGCTGGCAGCTTCCCATTGTCATCACCATGCAATGAGACTGATGCTGGAAAAAAAAACAGCTTGAGACCCCATCCCCAGCAGTGATTTGTGCCCCTTTTGTGATTTGTGCATAGACTCCCGGCCAGCAAGAATTGCCCATCTCTCCTATTTGGCAAGATCTCTCTGCAAGGTCTCTGTGCCCTCAAGGGAGTTAGTTCACAGCTCCTCCCAGTTTAGTGTCTTTGGCAAACTTTCTTAATATTCCTTCAAGTGCTGTGTCCAGGTTGTTCAAAAGATGTTGAAGAGAACTGGCCCAATGATGATACTGTCTTAGCCACTGAAATAAGTGCTTCATACTTCCTCTTGTTCCTTAGTGCAGAAATCACAACAAATTTCTTCTCTATCCATGCAGATATCTTCTCTTATGCTCGTGCTTTTTATCCCAACAGCAGCTGACACGACATTTACAGGCACAGCAACAGCACACTTTTCCTGCTCTTACTAGACTTAACAATTTTGCAACCGGTCAATCAGTGACCTTTGCAAGTAAAGTCAGACCTTCAGCATTTCTCCTTAAATGAATGTCTTCAGAAGAAAACTTTGCTGCCTACTCTGTACGACTGAAGAATAGATGATAATGAGTTAGCATCACAATCAGTTAAGTACAGAGCCTATCCTTTAGCAGGGAAAAAATTAAAAGAAGAGCTCTTTTATGCAACAACTATCTGAGAAACAAAACAACTAGGATCTTCCACAGGGTTCCCTGCAGTAGAAATGTACTTGGATGAATGCAGAAGATAAAAGAAGTGGTTTTGAAAGGCTATATCCTTGCTAAGCTAAATTGGATCTCATCCTGTCGATGAAAGATCAAGGAGCTCAAAGCGGAGCTAGAGAGACGTCCAGATAATGAGATAGAGCAAAGCATTTTCCAAGAGAATTAAGCATTCTGGTGGACTGGCCAGTTAGGTTAAATCTGCCACACCCATTCACTTTTGGGGACTGAGCTGTGGAGTGCTAAACTGTAACTGCTGCTGTGCAAAGTAAAAGAGATCCATCCAAATTGTATGGTTAGTGTGAACACTCTCACTCTCAATTGTAAAACACTTCATAAGCTATTAATCAGTCTTAGGAACAAAATGAAATAAAGCTGTTATGCCATCTGGGAGTGGGAAAACATGTTCAAAATATTTTTTTCCTTATGTTTTCTTCTTTTTTCTATTTCTTTTTTTCTCTCTCTCTTTTTTTTTTTTTTTTTTTTAATCCCACATTATGTGATTCATAATTTCAACCATTCTGGAATGCTTTTAACAGATGAACCCAGCATAGTAGTTTTATTACAGGCTCTTGTCCCTTACATGCTTCAGTACAAGTTTGGAATATACTCCACAGTCAATTAGTGGCTTTTTATCTCTTTTCCCAGAGACAACTTTTAAAGGACTACTTAACCCCTAAAAATGATAATTTCTCTGGTTTCTCCAAGCTTTTTCAGAAAGCTGTTTTGGTTTTGTTTTGGTTTGTTGTTTGTTTTTTTTTTTATAGCATCGTTCCCAATGTCTTCAGACCTACTACAAGAAGAAGTTAAAAATAGATCTTATTTGAAGAGACTGTTAAAGCTAACGAACTGCCAGTCTTGGTATTTGTATGTTTCTAAATCCTTTAAAGTCCAAGGTTGCCTTCCTGAATCCTCAGTTACTTAGAAAACATTGTGTTTATAAAACAGACCCAGTTCAATTGCTTCTGCAAACTCACCTTCATTGTATAGGATTGTACTTCAAGAAATCTTGCTTCATTCAAACATTGGATGTATAGATTTGACATCATCTGTGACCCTTCCATCTGTCTGAACTGTATTTCATTGTGTGAGTTCCTCAGTTGCTTCAAATAAGGACAGAATCTTTTCAATTTGCATAGCATGTTATCTGAAGATCTCCTGTCTGCTTTCTTCACTTGCTTTAATGGGAAGACAAGGGAAATAGGTTTTGAATGTTATCTTTTAGAGTCTACTTTTACCTACCAGTGTGCTTCTATGGACTAGAACCAATTTCAGCTTGAAAGAAGGTATTGTCACCATCCGCTCATACCAACGGGTTGGTTGACTGGTTGGTTGGTTAACTGATCTGGGAGTGCAACAGACAACCTGGAAAGGGGATTGCAGTATCAATCAAAACAAATGCATCTTTATAGAATGACCACAGCAAATGCCTGAAAGGAATCAGGGAGAGGAAAAGAATAAAAAAGAGGGGGAGAAAGAGAGAGGGAGTATAGCTACCAAACACAGAGAGACTAAGTCCTCTTAGTCCAGCCGATAGAGTTTGCCTAGTCACGTTGGGAAGATCTCAAAGTCCTGGTGAACTCAAGGTTCTATTATAGTCCATTGCTGAGGGGGGAAACAGAATCTTGAAATGGCTGAGGGGGAACAGATACAATCAAGAAGAAGAAGAAGTCTATTGAAATTGCTGAGGGAGAAAAAGGTATTGAAGACGGGTACAGACAGTCCATGTTCTCAGCAGGATAAGTCAGTAGCAGCAGTGAGTGGGACCCATTGTTTCAGGACTGCTTTCTGTGGGAAACCAGTCTAGGTCCTGTAGGCACATCTGTAGGCAGCACTCAGCAGGCATCCTGCTTCAGTCAGGCCAGCACCCCTGCATCAGAATTATGGGTGTCTCAGTCTCAGTCCTTGGTAGGGGGCTTCATCTCCGTGCCTCACGGTGGTAGTGGAGCGGATGAAGGATTTTCCATGGGGGGCTACCAAGTTGCCCCAGCAAGTTCATCTGGCCAAGAGGTGGGAAAATTCCTGGTCTATTGTCGTGAAGCAGGTGCAAGCATATAGGCCGGGTCGCCCTTTGGCAGGCCCTGCTAGAAGCAGTCACTGAAGACACAGCTGTGAACAATCACTTGGCAGGCCAGAACTCTGCTCAGGGGCCTCAGGATTTTTGGTGTTCATCCATTACCGGCAGGCCAGAGGTCCCATCGGTGTCCTCAGGGTCCCGATATCGGTCCTGTGGACGGTCGTGAGGCAAATGAGGGGAACCTCAGACTGTCTTTCACAGCACCTGGTGACTCACGACAGGCTTCAAAGGGTCTTCATCAGCAGTGTTCTGTAGTATTGTGGTGTACTTGTCGTACATTGGTAGCATATCCCGGAGAGCAGAGACAATACATCAGACAGAGAGAGAGAAGGGAAGGAAAAGAAAAGATAGAAAAAGGCGGGGGTAAGGAAACAAGAAACAAATATAATCACAGGAATTTAAACCATATTATTTTAAAACATTTTTTTCAATTATTTGAAACTAATCACAAATAATCAAAGGCAATAAAGCAATAAACAAATCAACAACAGTTCATTTAAAATATTTTTTTTTCAAAACAATTCACCAAAAATCAAAAGTAATTTTCTTATAATCTTCAAAGAAAATTGAAGATATTATTTCAAAACACATCCTCTCATTTATAGTCGCCTTGTGTCAACAGTCTTGGAGATGTCCACAGTGAAAAGGTCATCAGCCAAGTTGTGTGCATTAATTACAGACATCAATTTTGTTAACTCTTTCATCATTCTCCAATTCATAATGAGTAAGATTGCTGATTAAAAAACCCCAATCAAAATGAAACGCAAAAGGGCAATGATGGGATGACACATACTGTTCAGGACTCTTGTGGCAGTAGGTGACCACCCAAAAAGAGTATCCTACCACCTGTGTTCAGCATCTTTTCTTACTCTCTCTATGACATGGTGTATTTCTTTCACATTGTGATGAACAGTTACCAGTGCTTTCTGTCTATTCTTCTTGATCTTCTCCAATATTTCAATGAAGTCCTGATGAAGCAAAGATTGCTTTACCAAAGTAATGTTCATCCCAATGGGAGTAGGTAAATGTCCTGGTTTAGGGTAAATTTGGGAGAAAACCTCCAAAAGGTGGAGTTTTCTCGACTGTGAGAGTTCTTTGCATCTTAGTGGAACACAGCCAGGACAAATCCACATGAAGTGCAGCCTGTAAGTTTAATTTACCAGGTGAGTATTGGTGAGGACACATTAAACTGAGCTGAATTGTTCATGTTTTGCAGTAGGAGTATTTTAAATGATGGTTCCCTTCTCCTGTAAGAAGGAGTCTGTTTGGTCTTATTTTACAAGCTATTCTGTAGAGAAGGAAATAATTTCATGACCTTATTCTGAATGTCAGAGTTTGAGTCTAAATTATGCCTATATGAAATCCATGACAGGCAAGCTGGCTGAGTTTCCCTGTGCATGATTGATGAAGTGTGCATATTTTTTTACCTTGCAGTATTTATTTCTTACTGGAATGGTAAGAAATGTTATTGATTTTTTATAAAAATGTAGGTTTATTTCTCACTTAAAAATGTGTTTGACTTTGGTTTGTAGGACAATGGAAGGTACTGAGCTGTCAGGTTTTCTAAACTGAGTGAGTTTGTGTCTCCATCACTGGTCAGGAGCTGTCTCTTCTGCATGTCTTGATCAGGACTGTAGAGAAAGGGCATGTCCTTTCATTTGCAGATAAAATTGATACCCAGTTGTTGTGCTGCAAGTGTTGACACAAGAATGCTCCAGGAAACATCTCCAGCTAGTTGTGGAAAAGTTGGCATAGAATCTCAGCAGAGTTTAGGTGAGGAGGGGCTGTTGGAAGTCTTTAGTCCTGCTGTCTGCTCGAGGCCATGTCCAGTGAGTTTGGAGCACCCTGAGGGATGGAGGACCCCAGGGTCTGTGCAGGGCCTAGGCCTGCTGGGCTGCCCAGCCTGGCACAGGTTGGAAGATCTGTGGAATCCCAGCCTGGCTGCACAGCCTGGCACAGGATGGAGGGACCCCCAGGGTCTCAGGAGGGGTCTCAGCCTGGCCTGAACAGCCTGGCATGGGATGGAGGACCCCTGGAATCACAGCCTGGCACAGGATGGAGGATCCCCGGGGTCTCAGCCCAGCCTGCACAGCCTGGCACAGGATGGAAGGACCCCTGGGGTCTGAGGAGGGGTCTCAGCTGGCCTGCAGTGCCTGGCACGTGGCCAGCCTTCATCACCACAGGCACAGTGCTTCATCTTCCTTAGGGGAGCTGACCTTGGCTGGGATGCAGAAGCTCTAAGGTGACCCTTCAAAGGCAATAGCTCTGACAGAATCCATGTGATTCTGGCTGTAACCAGATTCCTGAGGGGAGAAAAGGGGCATGGAGAAGAATTGGAGGTGGCTGCTTGCCATTCATACACGTGCACTAGAACATTTGCACTGAGTAAAGTGCTCACAAACGTAGCTCTTCTTTTGTGTTTTGCTCAATGATTTTCATGTTTAAGGTGTACTGAGTGTCGAGAGGCAGCAGTTAATTTGGGACCAGTAGTGCCTTAGGGGAGAGTCTTGCTGCAGAGGCAGACATCCTCCGGAGCAGAGACTCTGCAGGCTGAAGGGTGCTCCCACACATTTGTCTCCTCCCAGTCTGCAGAGGGGTGGTGTCTCCATGGTAGAGGGCAAGTGCAGAAGGAGCTGTGAATCTGCATAATCCAAAATGTGGATTGTATGAATGTGCATAGCCCAGAAAGAGCTGGCAGGCAGTGTTGAAGGGGGAACAGGGGCAGAGCTGCTGTGCATTTTTCACAGAGTCAGAGATAAATAAAGACCTGCCTTTATTCTGCAATGCTGACATTGACTTCAGAAAGCTTTGACAGCCTTATTTCATTTATTCCGTTTGGGGAGAAGTTCAAGACCATGAGTGATGCCCAGCTCCTACCAGATCTTCTCCAGGAAATGGAGAGGTACGTGTGGCCTTTGGCACAGGGTTTGATGGAAGTGCCATGGTGGTTTGTGATCCGAGCATTCAGCCAGCTTCAGATCTGCTTTGTTCCATAGTCTGCAGCTCTGTAGTGTGACCCTGTAGAGGCTGTGGAGGTCTCAGCCCTTTACTTGTCCCCTGGAGGCTGTTTGTTGTGTCTCACCAGCTCTGAGTGCCAGTGGCAGCTGCCAAGGGAGGCTCCTGTGTGAGCCATGCTCACAAATGCTCTTTGCAAGGCATGAGGGGAAATGTTTCTGAGCCACACTCCAGTGTGGCAGAAAGGAGAAAGAGGAGAGGCCTACCTGGACAAAGTTAAAGCTTTACAGTTAAAGCTGTAATCCTTTTCTAGTTGAGGCCTGCTTGTATAAATGCATAGTCTTTCCTTTTTGAGGCCACAGCCCAGCTTTGGCCAGCCTGCCTGGGCAGGAAGGATCTCAGACAAGAAGAAGGGGCATGCATTGTCCTTGCTGTCCAGAAATGCCTCACTAGCAGCCTGGGCTGGTTTTAGGTGTGTCCTTTCATCTCTCACCATGTCATTTGGTGGCAGAGTTGGGCCAAGCTGATAGCTGGGCTGCTTCTAACAGACAGGTCAAGCCATTCTCCCTTCTGCTTCTTGCCTGCAAAGAAGCCCTTTCTCTAGGACTGCTCTTCAGCAGGTGTTGATCTCACTCAGCCAGTGCAGGAATGTGGTGGGAAGGTGATGGAGAAGGTTGTGTGGCTCCACAGAATGGTGTGGCAATCTCACTGTGCTTGTTTTCTGGCCTTATTTGCTCTATTGGTCCATCCTAAGTAAAATATTCCCTTAGGAAGGTGGAGATGAGGAAGGGGCCATGAGAGCCCCACCAGTAAAGCTGTTCAAACTACTTGCTGTAAACTGAATCAGGACAGTATTTCTTTTTCCCTTCTTTCAAAGCCATATGTAATGTTTAGACATATACCTAGAAAAATTAATTGCAAACATTTATTAATTTGCTTCTGCTTCCTGAGTTTGAAAGCCATTAAGGATCAGTGGAACAGGAAAAGTTCCAAAAGGCTGTTTTTTGAAGTTTCCAAAAGGAAGGACCAGTTTCAGAATTACCATGCTAATCTGAGCAGCCCTTGCTGCACTGGGAGGCTGTTCCTTTGCAATCTCCAAAAACTCTGGGCTTGATGGTGCCCTTGATCCTTGAAAGAGTGCTGAGGGGAGTAAAAAATCAGTCCCTCTTCCCTGCTAACCCAACAGAAAGAACTGCTAACACCAGAAATGGAGTCAGGAGTCAGGACAAGGACTGACCTTGGAGTCAGGACAAGGCCCTGTTCTGCCATTTAGAAAGAGGGAAGGAGATCAGGGATTTAAACTCCTCTTGGAGGTGCAGCTCACTGACTTGAGCTGTGACACACTTGGGTGTTTCACTGAACGCAGGTGGCACCTGAAGCGTCAGCAGTGAGGGATCAACACCTAAACTTTCTTTTTCCTGTGATTGCCAGAGTGCTTCGAGTTGGAGGGACCCTGGTGTTGCTGCTGAGCCAGGAGCTCCACAGACGCGTGGATGGTTTGACCAGGAGTGCTGGAGGTGGTCCTGCTGAGGCCTCTGCTGACAGTGACAGTGGAGCACAGGCCATGGATGGTTTGACTAGGTGTGCTGCAGGTGACCCTGCTGAGGCCTCTGACAGCAGAGCAGCCCCGAGTGTGGATGGGAATTCCTCCTCCTTGGCCCAGAGGGGTGGAGAAGCCATTCTCAGCAGACATTTCAGGTCTCTGCTGCCAGAGGGTGTCTATGCTGTTAGCCTGGGCAAGACTGATGCTTTCATACACAAATACAGGAAGGTGTCTGGGACTGGGAGCAGCAGAACTGGGACTTGGAGCTGTCCCAGTACTGGGACATTCCCTGGAACTGGAAGCTCTCTGGCCCTGGGCTGAAGGGAACTGGAAAGCTTCGGGAGCAGCAGGGCAGGACTCGGTGGGGCTCTGCTGATGCAGACACACCCACTGCCATCCCTTAGATTGCCTCACGTTCCTGGCATGTCCTAAGGCACTGTGCTGTTGTCTCTGGTTTTTAGGAGAGGTGGAAGATGCCAGTTCTGCTGTATTGGATACAGTGAAAAAGGATATATAGTGTATTGTAATGTGGCAGAGTCCTCAAATCCTTGTTTAGGCAAAGCTGCTCAGTATTGGTAGGAGTTTCTGTAGGAGAGAAAGTCTTGGTTTGCAGGACTGCAAACCCAGATGTGGTAGCCCATGATCTTTGGGCTGTGCACTCCAGCTCTTCATTTCAAAGTAATATTTAAGCCACAGCTTTGCCTATTCTAATTATTCTTAGTGTTCAGGTTGTTCTTAGGTGGAGGATAGGCGAGCCCCCTGAGATGCTGAGCAGGAAGAGAGGCTGAAGGAGAAGAAGCAGCACTGACAGCTGGAGTTGCAGCCAATCCCAGGCCCTGGGCCCCAACTCTGTTTTGTGTGTCCTGGGTCCTCCCTGTCCTGCCTCTCCCCCTCCCTCCTGCACTTTTGTGACACCTTTTTTTCTCTCCTGTACCTTTTCTTTTCTCTTGGTTCTTCTGTCCCATCAAAGTAGGGCTTTTAGAACTGTACCAGCATTAAAGAAAGGGCCCAAGGCAATGCTGAAATCACTCTCTCCTTTGGGATTTAGCATCCTTTGTACAAAGGTTGAGATAGCAAAAACCAAAAGTCATTGCACATTTTCTGTGAGAACTAAACATAAAGACTTCTTACTGCTTTCCTAAGCCATGCAGGAACATCGGAGGCCTTTTGGGAAGGGAAAATTACTATAAAATACATTTCTGTATGTTTCTGTGTCAAGCTTTTTACTGAAGATCACCTTAAAGAGCAGAGTTGGGTTCAATAATGTTATTTTGTTGACTTCAACACTGTTTGTCTCAAATGTTTTTACTGAGAAAAGTATAAAATAGGACTATATTTGCATTTTCAAACACACTTTTCTGTCCTTAAATATCTTGTAGTTGTTAATGTGTATTTTTGCAGCTGTGCAGTCTATGATAAAGACTTTCTTTTGAAACTCAGCAGCATTTTGGACTAAAGCAAACTTTGTTATTGTCCTAGGGTGATGTTATGATGCTTGTATCCCCATCCCCATCTGTTTATGCTGGATATCATGTTCTGTGCCTTCAAGACTGGCTGTGAAGAGCGAATGTTTTGTTTTGGTTTTGCTATCAGCCGCTCCCCCACGGCTGGCAGGACACACAGACAGGGCAGTACATGGGTGCTGCTTTTGCTTGGCTTCTCGCTTTGCACTTGCTTCTGCTTTGCTCCTGCTTTGCTCTTGCTTTTTGCTCCTGCTCATTAGTTAGTTTAGCTAAGCAGTCTAAATTTTCCCTGGGCTGTTTCTCCTCTTCCTTTTTTGGACCCACTTGAACCTGCTCCGGACTGGGACCTGGGAAACATTGAGAGTTTGCACCTTGTGGCTGCAGCAGCTGCCCCAGCACAGGACAGACTGAGAACAGAGTGACCACCCCCAAGAGGGACTTTCTGAATTTGTCATCATTTCAGAGCGGTGAAAGAGTGGTGTCACCTGGTATTGTTCCTTTTGTGTGCTGGGGGGTGCTGTGCCTGTTACAGAAACAGGTTCTTTCCACTTCTCTCCAAGGAATCCTTCCCGACCCGGTTGTGGGGAGGGGCCGTGGGGGTTTGCTTTCTGGAGGGGCTCCCTTTGGAGGTTTTCCCCAAATTTGCCCTAAACCAGGACAAAATTTGGCGCCCAACACGTGGGATTCGAGAGAGAGTGGAAAAAACCCTGTTTTGAGTGCATTTTGGTTGCCATTACTCTGTGTTGGTATAAAGCAATTAATAGCCATGCTTCTTGAATTCATAATGTCTCTTGGGGTGAAGGCTTGCATGCATTTCTAGTCCCTAGGGTTTTTTGAGATCTTAATACCTCTATGGTCCCTAGGTTTATTTTCTTATCCAGAAATAGCTCTAGCATTGTCCCTAATACATAGTTTTTACAGCAGAGGAGGAGTGACCAGAATAGCTCTCCTGCTGGGCTTGGTGGTAATGATTTGTAAGAATAAACATATATAAACATGCTGGGGTCTGCTCCAGGTATGAATGGCTCGTGGCTATGGTTATGCTCCCAGTTTGTTAGAGGAGGAGCAGGGGATGTGGCTTTTCAGCCTTTGCTTTCCTTTTTCTCCTCTGAATCTTTTACATCGCTATTGGAGAATGTTCAGTTTACCCTGAATGTTTGAGACCATCTTTCTGGTATTCAATCTGGTAAGCTTCCTCTCTACAGTCTGCAGCTTCTCTAGAATGAGGGCTGAGATTTCTAGACGGGCTGATGAGACCCCTGACCCAGGAGTAGACCCAGGTGTGGAAAATCATGAGTGGTGTGGGAAATGGGAGGATATGGGCCAAATCCTGAAGGAATTCTCTGACCCTATAGTCTGGGACTTTCCCCATGAACAAATTCAGAACCCAGCTGAGGTGAGGAAATACCTGAAAGAGAAGTAGCAGGATGACCCTAAGGAGGAAAAGATCATTGCAGTGAGCTGGGCCCTGGCTTGTGCTTATCGCACATTGCTAGATACTGTCGGGCAGCAGACAGAGGCAGGGGGGCAGGGAGATAAATCAGCAGCTATCCCAGTCCCTCAGGCTGCAGCCAACAGCCCAGGCTTGAAGCCAGCAGCCAAACCAGATAGCGAGCCTAAGCCAGCAGCTAAACCAGACAATAGGCCTCAACCAATGGCTGTTGCTACCACCACTAGAAGTGGAAAGTGCATGGACAAGACCGATCGACCAGTGGATGATGGTGATGATGATACAGGAGGAGGACCCTCAATGCTTCCTGATGTAAAATCAGGAGTCAAAGCAGCAGGCACAAGATCAGAAGCCAATACTGAGTCCTTTTCCTTGAAGCCCTTCATGGCCTATGGAAGGATTACACTCGACGACCTGATGAATCCATAATTTGTTGGTTAGTCCGTCTCTGGGATGCTGCAGGCGAGGCTACAATTCTGGATGGCACTGAAGCGAGGCATTTGGGATCCTTGTCACATGATCCTGTCATCAACCAAGGAATGATGAGGGGGGCAAACCCTCACAGCCTCTGGGCATGGCTCTTGGAAAGTGTAGCACAAAGATACCTGTGTGCAGATGATCTTTATATGCAACAAACACAGTGGAAGACCATAGAGCAAGGGATCCAAGGCCTTAGAGAGATGGCAGTGGCAGAGATTATCTTCTCAGATGACATAACAACTAGGAATCCAGACTTGGTACCATGCGTGTCTGTGATGTGGCGAAAACTTGTGCGACTTGGGCCACATGAATATGCTTCTGCCTTAGCCATAATGAAGAGGGATGAGAGGGATGAGACCATGCTTGATATGGCAAAGAAGCTCCGAGCATATGCAGATGCTGTGCATGGCCCAACACATGCCAGAATTGCAGCAGTGGAAACACATCTGCAGAACTTAGAGGACAAGATAGAGGAGAATCATAAGAAGCTCAGAGAGGAGATTAAAGAAGACCTTCTCCAAATCTCAGCAGTACAGATCACAGGTTCTGGTGCCCAACACAGATGTTCCCCAGATGGCGAGAGAAGGTACACCCCACAAGCTGACCTGTGGTTCTTCCTGCATGATTTTGGAGAAAACGTAAGGAGATGGGGTAGAAAACCTACTGCTGTTCTGGCACAACAGGTGCGTGAATTGAAGGAAGACAGGGCTAAGAGAGGGAGTTCCACCAAAAGGAAAGCAGCTCCAGTTGCCCATAGCCGAGCTGCCAGGTATGATGCTGATGATGACATGTCCAATCCCCTTGAAGGAACATCCAAGACATATGCCCAGGGAAAGAAGGATAACCAGGCTTAGAGGGACCCTGCCTCTAGCCAGGTAGAGGCTAGGGAAAATCGTGTTTTCTGGTCTGTGTGGATTTGTTGGCCTGGCACATCGGAACCACAATAGTATAAAGCTTTGGTTGATACTGGTGCTCAAGGTACATTAATTCCATTGAGACATGTAGGGACAGAGTCTGTTTCTATTGCTGGTGTGACAGGGGGATCCCAGGATTCCACTTTGGTGGAAGCTGATGTGAGCCTGACTGGAAATGAGTGGAAGAAACATCCTATTGTGACTGGCCCAGAGGCCCCATGTATTTTGGGCATAGATTACCTCCAAAGAGGGTCTTTCAAAGACCCAAAGGGAATCAGGTGGGCATTTGGGATAGCAGCTGTAGTGACAGAGGGCATGCAGCAATTGAACACCTTGCCTGGGCTGTCTGAGAATCCATCTGCAGTAGGACACCTGAGGGGAGAAGAGCAACAGGTGCCAATTGCCACTTCCACAGTTCATCGTCGACAGTATAGAACCACTTGAGATGCTGTGATTCCCATCCATAAGATGATCCAAGAGCTGGAGAGCCAACAGGTGGTCAGCAAGACCCACTCACCCTTCAACAGCCCCATTTGGCCTGTGCGTAAATCTGAAGGAGAATGGAGATTGACTGTGGACTGTACATTGAATGGAGATTGACTGTTGTGGACTGTGGACTGTGCATTGAATGAAGTGACTCCACCACTGAGTGCTGCTGTGCCAGACATATTAGAACTCCAGTATGAGCTTGAGTTCAAGGCGGTGAAGTGGTACGCCATGATTGATATTGCCAATGCATTTTTCTCCATTCCTCTGGCAGCAGAATGTAGGCCTCAGTTTGCTTTCACGTGGAGGGAAGTGCAGTACACCTGGAACCGGCTGCCCCAGGGGTGGAAGCACAGTCCTACCATCTGCCATGGACTGATCCAGACTGCACTGGAAAAGGATGAGGCTCCAGAACATCTGCAATATATTGATGACATCATTGTGTGGGGGAACACAGCTGCGGAAGTGTTTGAGAAAGGAGAGAAAATCATCCAAATCCTCCTGGGAGCTGGTTTTGCCATTAAAAAGAGCAAAGTAGAGGGACCAGCTCATGAGATTCAGTTCCTAGGAGTGAAGTGGCAAGATGGACAGTGTCAGATTCCTACAGACGTCATCAACAAGA
The DNA here is from genome assembly GCF_023055355.1 of Agelaius tricolor. Taxonomy (NCBI): domain Eukaryota; kingdom Metazoa; phylum Chordata; class Aves; order Passeriformes; family Icteridae; genus Agelaius; species Agelaius tricolor. Next base: position 3,166,273 of record NW_027269309.1, read on the forward strand.
TCACAGCTACGTCTCCACCAACTAATAAGAAGGAGACACAAGCTTTCCTAGATGCCATAGGCTTTTGGAGAATGCACATTCCTAAGTACAGTCAGATGGTGAGCCCTCTTTACCTGGTCACCCGCAAGAAGAACACTTTCCACTGGGGCCCTGAGCAGCAACAAGCCTTTGCCCAGATCAAGCAGGAGATTGCTCATGCAGTAGCTCTTGGCCCAGTCAGGATGAGACCAGATGTGAAGAACATGCTCTATTCTGCAGCTGGGAACCATGGCTTGTCCTGGAGCCTTTGGCAGAAGGTGCCTGGGGAGACTCGGGGTCGACCACTGGGATTTTGGAGTTGAAGCTACAGAGGCTCTGAAGCCAACTACACTCCAACAGAGAAAGAAATCTTGGCTGCCTATGAAGGAGTCCAAGCCACCTCAGAGGTGATTGGTACAGAAGCGCAACTCCTCCTGGCACCCCGACTGCCGGTGCTGGGGTGGATGTTCAAAGGCAAGGTTCCTTCCACTCACCATGTCACCAGTGCTACATGGAGCAAATGGATTGCTGTTATCACCCAGTGCGCCCGTATAGGTAAACTGAATTGCTCTGGGATTCTGGAAATAATTACAAACTGGCCGGAAGGTGAAAACTTTGGTCTCGCTGAAGAAGGGGAACAAGAAGTGACACGGGCTGAAGAAGCTCCACCATACAATCAACTGCCAGCAGAAGATACACGATACGCTCTTTTTACTGATGGTTCTTGCCACATTGTGGGAATGAAACAAAAGTGGAAAGCAGCCGTATGGAGCCCCACAGGACAGGTCGCAGAGGCCACTGAAGGAGAAGGTGGATCAAGCCAACTTGCAGAACTCAAAGCTGTTCAGCTGGCCCTGGACATTGCTGAGAGAGAGAAGTGGCCAAAGCTCTACCTCTACACTGATTCGTGGATGGTAGCCAATGCTCTGTGGGGATGGCTGGAGAGGTGGAAAGAGTCCAGCTGGCAGCATAGAGGAAAACCAATTTGGGCTGCTGATGAGTGGAAAGACATTGCTACCAGGGTAGGGAGGCTACCTGTGAAGAACTGCCATGTAGATGCCCATGTTCCCAAGAGTAGAGCCAAGGAGGAGCACCAAAACAATGAGCAGGTAGACCAGGCAGCAAAGATAAGGCTGTCCAAGATAGACCTAGATTGGGAACACAAGGGAGAGATATCCCTAGCTCAATGGGCCCATGATGCCTCAGGCCATCAGGGCAGAGATGCCAGCTATAAGTGGGCACGAGACCGAGGGGTGGATTGAACCATGGACTATTTCTCAGGTTATCCATGACTGTGAGATGTGTGCTGCCATCAAGCAGGCCAAGCAAGTGAAGCCCCTATGGTATGGTGGGCGGGGGTCCAAGTACAAGTATGGGGAGGCCTGGCAGATTGGCTGCATCACACTGCCCCAGACACGCCAGGGCAAGCGCTACCTGCTGACCATGGTGGAAGCCACCATGGGATGGTTGGAGACCCACCCTGTGTCTCATGCTACTGCCCGGAACACCATCCTGGGCCTGGAAAAGCAGGTCCTTTGGAGGCATGGTACCCCTGAGAGGATTGAGTCAGACAATGGGACTCATTTCAAGAACAGCCTTATCAGCACCCGGGCTAGCGAACATGGCATTGAGTTGGTGTACCATATCCCCTACCATGCACCAGCTGCAGGCGAAGTGGAGAGGTACAAGGGACTATTAAAAATCACCTTGAAAGCTTTGGGTGGGGGATCTTTCAAAAACTGGGAGCAGCATCTGGCAAAAGCCACCTGGTTAGTTAACACCCGAGGCTCTACTAACCGAGTGGGCCCTGCCCAATCTGAGCCTTTGCATAGAGTAGATGGAGACAAAGTCCCAGTGGTACATGTCAGAAGTTTGTTAGAGAAGACAGTTTGGATTAATTCTGCCTCGAATACAGACAAACCCATTTGTGGGGTTCTTTTTGCTCAGGGACCAGGTTGCACATGGTGGATAATGCAAAAAGATGGAAGATCACAATGTGTACCTCAGGGAGATCTGATTGTTGGGTGAGACCTATGTGTAAAGGTAAATCACTGTTTGCTGAATGTTATTACCTTTGTGTATAGCTGTATATTGGATGTATAATGTATGTGTTTGTAAAGTTAGAATTTATATTAGTTTTAGTAGTAAGATGACAATATGGAGATGTCGTGGTTTGACAGGAAGTAGGTTTTCTGGGATATGCTGTGGTCACCAATAGGTGTTCAGATTTTAATATTGGCACCTGGTGTGGCCACTGGGGACAATGGATACGCCTCTGAGAACACAGGTTAAAAAGCAGAGCACTCGTGGAGGAAGTTCTCTTCAATTCCGGCAAGGGAAGCAGGTCAGACCTGCCCTGCCCAGCTGTCTGCACTCGTGAGGGAAGTTCTCTTGAATTCCGGCAAGGGAAGCAGGTCAGACCTGCCCTGCCCAGCTGTCTGCACTCGTGAGGGAAGTTCTCTTGAATTCCGACAAGGGAAGCAGGTGGGACCTGCCCTGCCCAGCTGTCTGCTGCTGGGTGGGGGACGGGCAGCCATGCAGCCTGAGGTAGGCTGGGCTTGGACAGAGATGGGAGGTGAAGAGGCCCTTGAGGACAGAAGGGTGGAGGAGCACCAAGAGGCATCGGGGAGCCACCCCCACTCCCCCCCCCAGGAGAGAGAGAGAGAGAGAGAGAGAGAGAGAGAGAGAGAGAGAGCGCCAGCCTATGCCTGTGCTTGTGCCACCTTGAAATCTGATAGCACTGCCAGCCAAAAAGGAGAAAGGGGATGGGGGTGGGGGGTGCGGTGAGAAGGTGCCCGGCAGGGCAGCGTGGGAGTTCTGGACAGGCAGAGACTGAGATTTTTGACCCTTTTCTTGCATCATGGAAACCTTACAAATGCTGATCCTCCTGGAGCTGAATAAGGAGAGAGATAAGAGATGAGATAAGAGGAAAGAAAAAAGAAGTGGAGAAGAATCTTAGGTGGGAGGAGATGATGGAGTGGCTTTTGGCTGGACTTTTCTTGTATAGCCATGGACAGAACCATTTTTTTTCCCTGTGACACGGAGACTGCATTTAGGGGGAGGCAACGGCTTGGAGCCAAGAGAGTGCAGTGATGTTATGGGAGTGCATGAACAGAGACAGTGAATGAGGAGGGTGGTGGTTGGTGCCCTCGATCTTCAGTGGAGAAGATCTCTGTTCTCGAGACCCCTCAGCCCCAGGGGGTGAAATTTGGGGGGGACAGCTGTCCCAAAAGTGAGAGACTGTGCTCTTTTTTGGAACTGGACAAAGCATCCTTAAAAGGAAAACCCTAGAAGCAGCCCTGGTCCATGCGCAGTGGTGAGAGCACTGGGCATGGAAGGAAGATGGCAAATGTTCTCCGGGCGGTGCCACGTGTGACAGGAAACACAAGAGGTATCAAGTGTGTTTCCAGGGGAAGCCTATGGCACAAGAAGGACTCCTCTCCTCTTGATGACCTGAGAATTGATTACATAAAAGGTGGTGATGGACCGAGAGGTAGTAATTTGGGGGATGGATGTATTGAAAATTGATTACCTAAAGGGTGGTAATGGACTGAGAGTTGGTAATTTGGGGGATGGATGTATTGAAATTTGGTGGGGGGAGGAGGAAATGTTTTTGGAAGGTTTTAATTTTCCCTGTGTGTTTTCTTTTTACTTAGAGTTCTAGTTTAGTTAATAAAGAGGGTTTTTTTTATTTCTAAGTGGGAGCCTGCTTTGCTTATTCCTGGTCACATCTCACAGCAGACACAAGGGAGAAGGTATTTTCATGAGGGCACTGGCATTGTGCCAGCATCAAACCATGACAGGGGATAAGGGGTGGAATGTCCAAGGTTGACTATATGATGCTTTTATCCCAAATCATCTTGTTCTGTTTATGCTGAATAATAATTTGCACCTTTAAGACTTGTTGCAGAGAGTGAAGGGGGGAAAGAAGAAGCAGCAGTTTGTTTTCAGACACTGCACTCACTCCTCCACATTCCTGCTCCTGGACTGTGTTGTCTGTGGATGGACACACAGCGGAACAGAGCTCTCCTTTGCTTTTAGTTAGTTTTAGCTTGCTGAGGCAAGGAAGTTCCCTGGACTGTGGGTTTTTTCCCTTTTTCTTTGGACCTGTTCAAACCTGCTCTGGACTGAACACTCAGGGGAGCACCGGCAGCTGCACCTGTGGCCCACCGGGCTGGGCCTGGCCTGTGACATTTCCAGCACCAGACAGACTGATCAGAGACTGAGTGAGCTGAGCTACAACCCAGGGAGGGGACTTTCTCAGTTTGTCATCTCTTTTGGAGCCGCAAGGGTTTTATCGTTTAATATTGTTTAGGTTTTATTATTTAATAAACAGATTTTTTCCACTTTTCTCCAAGGAGGTATTTTCTCCTGGACCAGCTGGGGGGAGGGGCCGATTGAATCTGCTTTCCTAGAGGAGCCCCTTTGGGGGTTCTGTCCAAAATTTGCCCTGAACCAGGACACCATAGAATCCCTCACGGCTGGGATCAGAGCAAACTCAAATTGACTCTTCTAAAACCCAGGGTCCTTGTCCCCTTCAGCGTGCTCAGCACAACCTTGAACTCCACAGGGCTGTGCAACTGGAGCAGCAGGACAGGGACCTTTGCAGCCTGAGCTGCCCTTGTTCCTCTCTGTCCCTGCACAGAACACAGCAGGGAGGAGAACGGCAGCAGGGCCCTGCACATGCCCGGGCTCAGATTTTGTGTCCCTTCAGCTCCACGGAGACGCGGCTCAAGTGAAAAACCCAAACTGTTTATTAAGGGAAAGCAAAGGGAAGGGGTGAGCTGGGAGATAAAAAAAGGGAGTGGGCAGGGCCTGAGGGCTGCAGGGAGGGAGCTGCCAACAGGGAGAGAGATGGCAGGAGCTCCTGGAGCTTCCCACAGGCTCAGCTCTGAGCAGCAAGAGCTGTGCCTGGAGCTCCAGCTGGTCCATCCTGCTCTGCAGGTGCTCTCATCTTCAGTGGGAACTGGAAATCGCCGATGGACGCCGGTGCATCTGATCCAGCAGATGAACAAAGTCCTGCAGATCTTCTCTCAAAGGTCAGCTGAATCAGTATGCTGAGGCAGGATGGGCTCTCATCTTCCCTCAGGGCTTGAAGAGCTGGAAGAGAGAGGAACAGAGCCACGCGCAGAGGCCAGATTGAGGGAATCCAAGGAAAGCCTCCTGCCAGGGCCATCCCAGCCGGCTCTTGCCATGGCTTCGGCCGGAAGGTGCTGGCCACGCATCGCCCACGTTTCCCTGACAGCTCTCCGGGCTCTGCCCCCGCCGCCCCTCGTCCGCACGGGGAGCAGAGCCCTCCGCAGCCCGGGCACGGATTGTAGCTCCGGGGCCAGGATGCCCTGACTCACCCTCGCTGAGGATCTGGAGCTCCTCCTTCTGTCCCTTCACGAGCACTCCGGCCAGCCCTGGCAAGACAGAGCCCGTGTCGGCCCCGGGCGGCACAGCTGCCCGGCACGGGCGCTGCCAGCCCTGCGGCCGCACGCCCTCCTGCCCGGGCAGGGCTCCTGCCGGCCCCTGCCGCACGCTGCCGCCCGAGGGCACGGCTGGCTGCGGGAGGGCGGCGGCAGCGCCGAGGGCGGCCGGGGCTGCAGCGGCCCGGGCGCGGCTCCCGCTGCCGCCGGGGCAGCAGCCGGGCCGGGGGCGGGGAGGGGCGCCGGGCTCGGGGCTCACCGATGATCCCGACGGCCGCCTCTCGCACGCGCCTCTGCGGGCTCCACAGGCGCGGCAGCGCCCAGCGCAGCTGCTCGGCCGCTCGGCTCTCGTCCTGCAGCAGCTGCGGGGAGCGCCGGCAGGAAAGGCTCGGCGCGGGCTGTGCCCCTCGGCCGGGCGTTCCCCGCGCCCAGCACCGGCCGAGCCGGCCCGCACGGCCCAGGCCAGAGAGCGGCGGGGGGGGCGCGGGCTGGCGGGCCCGGGAGCGGCGCTGGGCAGGGCCACAGCTGCCAGCGCCCCGCACCAAGCACCGGGGCTAGGGGGCTTCTCCAGCCTGCGGCTGGGGATCCCGGGCTGTCCTTACCAGGCGCTCGGCGAACTGCATCCGCTGCCTCTTCATCAGCCGCTCCTCGAGGTCCCTCCTACTCAGGAAGAAAAATTATATAATTATAACAGTAAAAATAAATATGGAAAATAGATAAATACAAAAATCTATACTATATAGTATATTATTGTAACATAATAGATATAAATTATAATCTATTATACATATACAAAGATATTTAAATATAGATTGTAAATATAAAAATGTTAAATATACTTTTAAATAAATTTGGGATTTTTGCTTTTTAGTAGGTTCTGGGCTGGGTTTTTTTAAATAGTATAAATATAAATAATATAAAAATATAAATCCAAATATACAATTATATAATTTTTATTCTGATATCTATAAATACTTATTATAAATAAATATAAGTAATAGAAATATATAATATAAAAATGGTATATCCGATATTCTATTAAAAGATATTCTCTATAATATACATAATATCTATAAATAAAATTAATTAAAAATATTAATGTAAATGTGAGTAATATGATGAGATGTAACATAGAATATAAATAACATTATCCGGAAATATAAATTATAAATATAAATGTGAATATGATATGAAAAAAATATGTAAATATAGTTTAAAAGAAAGGGGTTTTATTTACATTCTAATTATAGAAATATATAAACAAGATATAAAAGTATAGATATAGAAATTTAAAACATAAATAAATATAAATAATAGGAAGAGGTGTAATATAGAACACAAATAACACTATACATTAGTATACGTTTTAAATATAAATGTGAATATAAATATGAAAAATATAATTAAAAAATTAAAATACATTTTAAAAGAAAGGGCTTCATTTGGCTTTATTTGGGTAGAGGCAGGCGCTTTAAATAATGTAAGTGTTACAGAAGTAAAGATCTTAACACAGAAATATATAATCAATATATGAAGATATGTATAAAAATATATAAATAAATCTAAGTAATAGAAATAGATGTAATATAGAATATAAATTTTTTTCTAAATAGAAAATTATAAATATAAATGTATAAATAAACATTATACATCAATATACATTACAAATATAAATGTGTATATAAATATGAAAAATATAAACATAAAATATATTTAAATATTGATTAAAAGAAAGGGTTGGGAACTTTTTGGTTTTTGGTTCTTATTGGTTTAGAGGCAGGGTTTGTTGTTTTTTTTTTCCCGGCTGTTTTGGGGCATTTATTTCAGAGGAGTTTTTGGAGGGGATCGCCCCTGCTCTTATTTGCCGCCTTCCCTGCCCGCATTCCCCCCAGGCAGCCCTGGCTGGGGTGGGCGCAGTGCTGCCCCCTTGTGGGCACAGCCCGGTACTGCAGCCCGCCAGCGACAGGCAGCCGAGAGGCCGCCATCTTAGGAGTGGTGTGTCGCGGATGTCGCGGACTCGATTGACCTTCTCAAGGTGGCGGCCAAAAGGGCGGGAAAATCACAGCCCTGGTAAGTCCGCCACCCTGTGGCCAGAGAGCGGTACTGCAGTCCCCCGAGCCAGCGCCCTGCCCCTCGCCGCTGGGTGCCAGGGGCGGGGCAAGGACGCGGCTGCCGAGCGAGGCAAGGGCGAGGGGTGGGAGCGAGCGGCGGGCAGGGCGGGGTCGGTAAATGGCCGGGAGGGCTGAGGAACATTCCGGAGGCAAAGGAACACGATGGCCGAGAAGAATGGCTGGCACGGGGGCGGCCCGGCGGGGCCGGCTTCGGCGGGCGGCAGAGGCGCGGTTGCAGCGCTCCGCGGGTCGGGGGCAGCGAGCGGGGACGGGCGAGCGGCTGCGGAGGCGGCTTCGCAGCGTGTTCAGCCTTGCGAGCAGAGAGCGCTGCGATATCGCTGGAATGGCACGGCTGCTGACTGCCTTAGTGCTCGTGGCTCTTCCTTCCACGCAAACAGATGGAGCGGCATCGCTGAGCAGTAAAACACAGCGATGGCCCGGAGAATGGCGAGCGCAAGGAGCACCGGGCTGGATCCTTCTGATGGCACAGGTGCGATCTGCAGACTCACCCCCTTGTGCCCCTCCCGACCCCCAGGGGAAATGCTCTCCAGCCTCGAGCTGCTGAAAGACAAAACGTGTGATTTGACACTAGTGTTAAAAACACCAATCACTTGTTTTCAAAATTTTAAAAATTTAATAGTAATAAAATGGTTATAAAAATTGTAATACAATTACAGTAATAATAATTTGGACAATTTTAATTAGGGCAATATGAGACAATAAATACAAAGAGTTATGGACGTCCGAGTACCTTTTTCTGGGCAGCACGAGCCCGAAAAAGGACACCCGTTAACAAAGGATTAACCCTTAAAAACAACAGCCTGTTGCATATTCATACACTTCATACATTATGCATAAATTCCATTCAAACACAGGATTCTGTCTGGTCATGGTCAACTTCTTCCTCTGAATCCTAACAGCGCCTTCGAGTCAGGAAGAAGTTTGTTTCTTCTGATAAGAGGGCCATAAATTTTTTTTCTCTGAAAGATTTAGGTGTCCTGTGGCTGCTATCTCGCTGTGAGTCTTTTCTTTTAAAAATAGTATCCTACTAAAAATAGTTTCTATTTTAACAATTTTTATAACCTAAAACTATATTTAACACACTACTTAAGAGAATTAATACAGCATTACTTTCTAACACAACACATATAATATTCATTTTAATATTTGCAAAAAGCCAATCATAAAATACATGCATTTTTCACACTAGGATCCAGAAAAGGTTTCTGTTTAGATTAGCAAATGCCTCAATTGTTCTTGGTTGCATCCTATGATCAGTTTTAGGCAGTGACTTTATACTGCTTGTCGGATTTTCTTGTGCAATGGTAAGAAAATAGGCAGCTCTGATACTGGTTTCGCTTTTTTTCTACTTCATGTTCCACGTGATGCTTTTATCCAAGCAATTGTTTTAAAGTCCTACTGTAGGCATTTCTGGTTCACTTTTTTTTTCTTTCCAGCACCCGTGATTTTTTTTTTCTCTAAATCGGCAGTAAATATAGCTGAGTAAAATTACCGTGGCTTTCTTTCTTCATTTTTAACTGAAATGTTTTTATTGATAATCCTATTTGAATATGCAGAAAAAGAGGGTATGTCCTGTAATATATCCTAGCTTTTCTTGTTTACAGGGTACTCAGAAAATATGTCTCCCTTAGAGTCCCACAAAACCATTCTCAGTGCAATCTCCATTAAGGTATGGATTGACAAATAAGCCATCAGTTTAGATATTTGCCTGTGTACCTTTTCCTGTAATTCAGAGCTTGCGTTCTGTGGTTTTTATGATAAACCTATCAAACTTGTGAAACTGTTTTGCAAGTCTTAATCGTTGAAGGCAGCAAGAAGTGGTTTTAAAGCCTGTTCTTGACCAGACAAAGGGAAAAAGTGTGAATTTGATGCTGAACTTGTCATTTTTCATTTGACTTGCCTTGAATTATTTAGGAAGAGAGAGAACTAGAAAAAAGAGAGAAATAGAATTGGTTCTTGAGCCCTCCTAAAATGCTCCCTGTGATTCTGTGTGGAGCCAAAGTGAAGGGTGATGGAACAGAGCCCTGTGCTTTAGAAGGACATCAATTTCAACCTGATCTCCACCCTGAGTCTCCCTAATTTCTGTTTTTAAAATGCAAACTAAGTTTAGGAAGTGTTGGAAGTTAGTATTTTGGGGAAGAAATGGCAGTTGCACAAACCGTTCCATTTCCCAGAGGCTCTGGGAACGATTCATTTTGTAAGCGCTGTAACTGCAATCGGTTGGTGGTTCGGGGCCTATAAAGCACTCGTTCATTTGCATTTCAGTGCTAGGAGTCTTGATAAACTGGAGAAGAGCCCAAGAGACATTTTTCATCCTGAGATACAAAAGGTAGGAAGTGACTTTTTTTTGTTTGGTTCTTTTTCTTTATTATTTTCGGGAAATAGAAGTAATTAAGTATAGATACTACTGGTTTGTCTCTTCCAGTAGCAGATAATAATAATAATAATAATAATAATAATAATAATAATAATCTAATACTACTTAAACTGTCTTTATCCATTGAACTGGCCATTTCAAATCCAAACTTCTAAACACAAATAAAACCATCATCCTTGTAGAATCTTTAATAGGAGGGGGCTAAAGATGCTGTTTTTGTTGACAGGATTTATTGGTTCTTGAAGGGTAAGAGGTAAGGATAAGCCTAACTACTTGTATCTCACAGACCCGTCCAGTGAATACAGCTTTGTATTTTGATGTGCTTATGATGACTTGGAAATCAATTGCTCGTTACAGTAAAAATAAGTGATGTTTTTTTGAACATGACAGCAAAAATAACTTTAAGCACCAACTTAACAATAATAGAGCAACAATTTAAGTTAATGATTTGATGCTATACTATCAAAGTTTAAAGGTAAATTGTTATGTATTGGAAGATGGTATAAAATGTATGTTCTAATGCGTAGGATGTATACAAAGATACGTACATACGTGAAAGTCCTTAGAGGAAACAAATTCTTACGTCTTCTGTTTGACTGTTTATCATGCAATATCTGGTTTTATTTCCCAGGGGATTGGTGAATTTTAAATTTGGAGTCCTCTATGCTAAGGATGGTCAGCTTACAGATGATGAAATGTTCAGTAATGGTGAGTTTTCCACCTTCTCCTTAATTGTTTTGATCACCTGAAGAAAAAAAAAAAAAAAGTAAGATTAAAAAAAAAGTAGGTTTATTATTTGTTACCCTGTTATGTCTGTTTCCGCAGTATTTGCTGGAGCTCTGCTTACCCAAGCTTTGGGTAAAACAAGCTTTGGGTTCCTTCTGTCCCACTGGGTGTTGCCCAATTTGGTTGCATCTGGTGAAATTCACCCTGAGACCTTACAGAACCAGCTCAAACCATGTGTGAGCCATTCGCAGCTCTCTCAAGACACCCGGAGGGTGGGTGACGTTTCTGAGTGTCTGGCAAGTGTACTTCTATCAAAACTCAGCCTGTGCAATTTCTGGGGAAAACCCTTCTGTATCCTGAAGGGTTCCTCAAACTCTGTTGAGGATCCAGTTAGCAGTTGCTCACCTGGCTGGTTCTAGTTCCTCAAGTTAACACTTGTACTCTTGCCCTGTAGTTTATATCTATTGTAGTTTGGTTATTTTGCAAGATTTTACGTCTTTGGAAAATAAGGTGCATTTCACTCTTTGGAACCTCTCGGATCATTCTTTGGTGCAGCACCACCTAATGGGACACTTGGCTGCTGTGCTGAAGGGCTTGGTTACTAGAATTGTAAATCCCGGAGAGTTTGTAAGTCTTCTGTCCCCAGGGAGGTATCACGCTTTGTTCACTGTTGCTCTGTTTGTTAGGTGCTGCTTCTCATCAGAAGTATTAACTTCAAACTGCCCTGTTCTTTTTTTAACTTTTTTTCTTGGTTCTCTCCATAGGGCAGGGAAAGACTCTCGTATCCTGGTCGTCAGACTCAGCGCTGTCCGAGAAGATACAGAGACTGTAAAAATCATAAGAAGCAAATATGACTGCAGAGGAAACAAACTGGAGAGAACAAAAGGTGATATTGTTATCCTTACCCTGTATTAGAAACATCCACTGTGCCTTGATGCCGGTGGCTGCCAGGGGCTCATTAGGTCTTTTTAGGCAGGTGTAAGTGTTCACTTGTAGGTTTTCTGTCTGGACAAGTCAATTCAGACTTTGCTAAGCTTATATTGGAAAATTACTCTCTAGTTCAGTCCAGCATGACATTTTTGAATGTTGTAAAAAAACCATGTTACTTGGAAATTGCCAATGATGAGAAGCTTTAGGGAAAAATAAGATTTTGGGGTCGGGAGATACGGGAAGAATTTAGTGGGGACGTTAGACTGGCATAAAGCCCGCTTTAAGCTGGACTGGCACACTTGCAGATCCCCTATCAAACAGTAGTGCTTAGATTAGCCTGGGTGCTGCCCATTGTTTCTGTAGAAATAAATGTTTCCTGGTCTTCAGAAGTAAGCTGCTTTGAAAACCTGGAAGTTGCAGTACAGTGACAATCCACGTGCTTCGGATTAAAAGGAGATTTCAGAAGGGTGATAGGCTTTTGTCTTTTCCTACAAGTCCATGTAATCCTATGGAGGAGTTTTTAATTGCGTGTTGCCGAGTCATCCATCAGAGCCCTGTTGTACCGATCATCATGCAAATACAAAAGAAAAAAATCAGAGCCTGTCCCACCACTTAGAGCCCAGACCATTATTTCCTCAGGCTGCCCTCTGTGTGCCATTAATACTCACCACGGGAGCGAGCTGAGGATTGTTGCAGCTGTTGGGAACAAACTACTTCTCGTCACACAGAAATAGAATTGGGATGACGCCTCGGCCAGCGCCTCTCTGCTCTGGTCTCCTGAATCTGCAGCAGAGGAGTTCCGGTCCATCCGGGTGTGCATAACCCAGTTCCCGATGGTCTGAACACGCTGAGCAGCGCTCAGCTGGTGTGGGGGGTTCAGGGAAGGCAGAGTGTGCATTATCATCTTCCTGAACCTACAGACAAATCCAAGTGAGAAGCCATAGGGTGGAAATCCATCGCATATGTGCTAAATAAAACTTGCAGATTTTTTTAAGGATTGTTTCTGCTTGTTCTTTGTTGTGCTTCTGTGCTTAGAAAGCGTCCCTTGAAAATGAGTTCAATTCATCACTTGAAACTTTGTTTGCAGACCCTCACTGAGCAGAATTTGTTGCAGACTCGGTGCACGCTGTGCTGACCTCCTGGGAGTGTGAGGAGCTGGTGCATGCTACTTTGTGCTTTAGGACACTCTGAGGTATTTATTCCTTTTGGGATCCACGATGAGAATTCCCAAGAGAGGTAGTAATAAGGTATGACATTGGAAAAAAGCCTGTGTCCTTGGAATGTTGTTGTTGTCATCAAAAGTTAATTTTTCCTTCTTTCTTAGCCAGTAGTCAGCTTTTTGCTTTATTTTTTGTGGTATCAGTATTTGATTGTTTAAAAAATTGCTTCAAAAGAACTGCAGTGGCTGGCCACCAGGACCTTGTTCAGATTTGCCTATTTGCTTGTAGCTAAAATGTTTCCATATTGTTTATCATTCTATTTAAGAAACTGCTGCCCAGTCAACTAAGAACTGAACATCTATCTGTCTAGGACATGGGGAGAGCATTTAGGCCATGTCTTTGTTTCCAGAAAAAAGTTCCAGTGTAGTTTCTAACTAGAGGAAACGGGGGGGGTGAAGACTCGGGGCTCTGATGCCGTTGGGGGCACCCCGAGGTGCCCAGGAGAGGGAGCCCCACTGCGGTACAGGAGCAGGTATGTTATCACGTACTAGAGAACAAATTATAAATAGAAATATGAAAATTACAAATATAAAAATTTTTTTTTAATCGTTAAAGAAAGCGGGTTTTTTTACTTGTTAATAGGCAGGGTTTTGATTATAAAAACTATAAATACAAAGTATATGAAGGTAGAAATCTAAGTCTAGAAATATATCATAAATACATACAGATAAAGTTTACAAATATGAGAAAAATTTAGTTGCAGCAGTAAATACGATACATAATATAAATAATAATTTAAATACATGTCAAGAATTTTATAGATATTATATATAATTATTAATAGATTGCATCAAAAGAAACTATAAATATAAATGTGAATATAACTATACAAAGTATAAAAATATTTCGATATCGTTTAAAAGAAGGTGTTTTCTTGTATTTATTTGGTTAGAGATGGGGTTTTTATTTGGATTAATAGAAGTATCCTAGAAATATAAATCTAACTATAGAAATATACAATCAATACACAACCGAACGACGCCGCCTTCGGGGGAATCGCACGAGCTCGGCCGAAGCAAGGCGAGAGCGGCCGAACCTGACGGCCTCGAGCGAACCGAGGCGAGGCTTCCGAGGCTGCCTGAAGCGAAGCGAGCCGAGCTCAGGCGAAGCGAGCCTGCTGCTCTCGTGCGCGCTAATTAGCGCGAGTGCGGTCACAGCCTAATGAGCTCCTGCCCGAGCCCGCGCTCCCGGTCGTGTCCGCGCGATGGCCGGGCCGCCCGCGGGACGCGGCAGCGGGAGAGCCCCGAGCCGGGCGAGCTGAACGTGAGGCGGCGGCGCTTGCCCGCCGTCAGGGAGCCGAGCCGAGGCGCGCCGAAGGCACAGTGCGGCTGGGAGTTGGGCCGAAGCGAGCCGAGCTCGGCCGAAGAGGGGAATGCAGGCGACAAGAGCCGAGTTTAGGCGACAATAGGCGACAGTAGCCGAAGAGCCGACTCGAGCCGAGTGTCTCCGGAGCGAGCCGAGCTCCGCCGAGCGCAGCATCCCGGGCAGGGCGAGGCGCCGGGCCGGGCTCGGGGTGCAGCCGGGGCTCTGGGAGGCTTCCTCGCCTGTCCCTCTCTCTAGCCCTCCTTCCTTCTCCCCGTCTTCGCCTTCTCTCGCTCCCTTTCCCCCATTCCCTCTCCCCCCACAAACCCGGCTCCTTCCTGTCCTGTCCCTAGCCCGCTACTGCCTTCTGTTCCCCCTCTCTCCTTCCTCTGCCCAGCCTCCCTGTACCCTCGTCCCGGGCTTTCCCTTCCCGTCCCGCTTTCCTCCACAGCCCGAGCTCCCTCCCCGCCCTTTCTCATGCCCTGCTCTCGCTCCTCTCTTCCCGTGCCCCCTTTCCTTCTTTGCCCCGCAGCCGCGGGGCTCGGGCTGCCGGAGAATAAAGCCCCGAGGGCCGGAGCCCGGCGCCCCTCGGCCCTTGCAGGAGTCCCCGCGCGGGGCCGGAGGCTCTCGGCGGATCCCCCCGTGCCGGTCAAGCACCCCGGCCGACAGCGCCGGAGCTGCGGCTTTCCCGGCATTGCGCTGAGAGCGGCCCCCGCTCTGTGCCGTGCCGTCTCCGCCGTCTGTGCCGCTCCCTCTCTCGCTGCCCCTGGCCCGTGACAGCGAGGCTGGGCAGGAACCTCAAGCCTTCTGGGGGCTGCCCCCCCTTTCTTGTTGCAGCAGAATCCCTTGCTGGGGCCATGCACGTGTGGGAAGGGCTTGGGGGAAGCGCTGCGCTGCTGTCCAGGGCAGTCGGACTCCTCCTGTGTCTTCTTTGGGGGTCAGGAAAAGGGGGGGTGAAGACTCGGGGCTTTGATGCCGTTGGGGGCACCCCAAGGTCCCCAGGAGAGGGAGCCCCACTGCGGTGCAGGAGCAGGTGGGTGGCGGGCGAGGGGGGGGGTCACGCTGGGTGCCGTCCCCCAGAGGGACCCAAAGCTGCCACCAAATGCACAGGGAGGGGTGAGTGGGTGTAGGATGCTAAAACCTGGCAAGGTATTCGGTTTTCTAGGTATTGCTAAAGAATAGAAATTGGTCTCTAAACTCAGCTGGGGAGAAACCCTCTCTATGCACTCATTTGTTTACAGGAATGTAGGAGGATCCGACTGGAGATGGGTAGTACTTCTGAAGATATTGCCCTGAGGTTTTGATCTAGGAACGGACCGAGCTGTGCCCTGGAACCCTCAGAACAGCTGCAGGGGCTGAAGGCGATAGAAAGGGCTCTCTGGCACCTTTTGCCTCCATTCTCTGCCAGTGCCCAAATCATGTCGCAGTCCCGGAAGAGGCGCTTGTCATCCAGAGAGCCAAAAGGAAGACGTGTAAAATCCCAGCTCTGCCTTGTGTTTCGTGTGGGTTTTTTACTTCGTATTAATGTCATTCCAGAGAGCAAGGAAAGAAGAAATGTGACCGGTTCCCACTATTGCTGTGCGAAGGCTTTTTTGAACGGCTGCTGTATTTATATTGTCTTTTTCCACTCCAAGCTTGACTTTTGCCCTCGTTTTTCGAGCTCTGCTGCATTGGGTGTCCCAAGGAGGGCGGGGTTCCTCAGCAGGGCTCTTAGGAGGTGGCTCTGATTCTGCTTTTTCTGAAGGCGTCTCAAAGCGTGCTACCAGAATGACAGTTTTGTGCACTGGAAAGCTTTCCCTCAGTGCCATCAGCACAGGTACGTGTCTGAATTGTGGAAGCAGATGGACTAAGAAAAGCCAGCACCCGGAGCAGATTTCTGTTGGCTCTGTGTCTGTGAGAAGCAGGCTGTGTGCTGGATGGGGAGAGGCGCCATTGGAGAGTGGCATCAGCCCCAGGTGTGAGCTGTGAGGATGATGAGGGGCAGGCTCCTGCTGGGGGGGGGGGGGGGGGGGGAGGCTGTTTTAGGGGGAGGCTTTGCCTCAGCTCCCTTTTGCATGGAGCTGCTGAGTAGAGGGGTTCATGGGGGGCTCCTGGGGCTGTCTCATGGAAGGACTGCGAGAGCTTCTCGCAGCGTCTGGGCGAACACCTGGATACGCGCTTGGATACGCGGAGCATCGCTTCAAGGAGGTGCCGAGGGATGCAGCAGCCGAACGGGTGAGCGCGTGTGGATTTGGAGTGGGGACTTTTGTCCTTTCCCTTTTCAATCTCATCTTGCTAGTCCCTCCCCGGTTCTCCAGGAACAAAAATGCAGCTTTTGAGGACAAAAGAAATTAAGGAGAGAGAAGCAGCTACTCTCCTAATATTGTCTGAGTTTGAACTGGGGGGGATCCGCCTTCACTTGCCGTTTTACGGGTGTTGATTGAAAGAAAACCTGTCTTTTCCAGGCTGTTAGGGGTATCCCAGGGGTGACAGGGAATCCCTGTGTTCCATTTGAACGGGAATGGGCACAGTATTGTTGTCATATTATGGGTTTTGCTGGAATCCATAAAGTTAAAGGGTTTTGAGAAAATGGTAAAAAAGAAGGCCCCAAAAAGCTAGCAAAGACAGAGAACTGCCAAGATAGCAGAATGAGTTTTAGGCTGCAGCTTAGACATGAGAAATAGAACAATAAGCCTATGTGGTTTGTCCTTTTTGGTTGCAACAAATTTACTTAATGTATATTTTAGAAGGCTTACGTGAATATGTTAGTTAGTTAGCCACTGTGTTAGAAAATATGCCACTATTGTTTTAACCAAAGCTATGTATTCTCCATGTAATTGGGTAGAAGTAATGTGAATATGCTTTTGCTCTATGTGTGATTGGCTGAAACTTGGGAAGATTTTGCTTTATGCTGTGTTGTAACATTATGTTTCTTTGGCATTCTGTTTAAATCAGTGAGCTGTTCACATCGAGTGTCTCCATTGTTAAGTGTTGAGACTGATGTTGAAATAAACCAGCTCAAGACACTGATTTTTGAGTGGCCCGTCCTGTTCGAGTCTGTAAATAGTTGCCAGTGGCAGGTTTGATTTGAAGGCAGCCAGCCCATTTTCATCATCCTAAGGTTTAAATGGAGGGGACAGCGCTGGTGTCCCTCCTTTTCAAGGGTTTGAATTGAGGTCAAAATCCCCCTTTCCACATGGCTTGAAGGATTTCATTGGAGGAAAGCCCCTTCTTTTTTGCTCTCCTAGGGGATGAACTTGAAGGGGAGAACACATTTCTTTGCCCTTGTTGAAGCAAGGTGAGCCCCGCCCGCGGTGTCAGTTTCGGGGTTCAGTTGCGGGAAGCTGCAGCTCTGGCAGTGTTTGCAGGGCTGCAATCGGGCTGTGCTGCTGCATTTGAGGGCGCTTCTTGTGCCCGTGGCCTGGCCTGGAACGTTCCCGCTCAGGAGCCCTCCTGGCACGGCCCGGGCAGTTGCCGAGGCACATGGGGAATTTGGTGCGGCCTGGCTCTAGTGAATTTGTGATCAGTGGTGTGCGTGTGTCTGTGTGTGTGAGCATATCAGAGTTTTTGCTGTAACAAGCACAGCCTTTTGCAAGGCAGTAAAGTGAGTGTCAGTAGAAGCAATGCTTTAATTAGATTGTGCAAGAAGAGAACTAAAATAGACTGAGATTTTGTAAAATAGAGTTTAGATAGAAGAGATGAATGAATTTATGGGACTTCAGTGGGTAATACAGTAAGTTTAGACTGAGAACAACCCACCATAGAGGTTAAGTAATAAACGCCAAAGTGATAAACGGAATAGACTGCAGGCAATTCCTGGGAGTTTTTGGTGCATTGAGAGGCTGGCACCTTATGTGCAAGAGTTTGTGAGAGGCACTAGTATTGCTGTACTGTGTCTTAAGCGTACATTAAAGGTTCCTGATGAAGCCAATTCAGAACCTGAGATCTTAAAGCTTATGTGTGAACAATCACATCTGATACCTGCCACCTGGAGATCTGTGTGTGAGGAAAAACTGAGAAAAGACACTGTGAGGCTTGGAGGGAAACAAGATAGCATAAGGAGAAGGAGATAATGAGAACTAACCAGAGCAAAGAGGTTCCTGAACCAGCCCCTTTTGGGAGGGGCTGACTGGGACAAGGCTGTCAGTAGGGGCAGCTCAGAAAATAAAAATATTTATAATACCTCATTGCAGTTAAAGCTGTTTTAAAATGGAAAGGTAAATGGGATAAGGTCCCGTATGCTGATGTGGTTTTTTTGGTTTAAGAAATCACCCAGAATGGTGGACTAACTGTGGGGTCAGAGCTCCCTCTGACCTACTGGTGTAGCTCTTGAACAAAAAAAAAAGAAAAAAACAAAGCAAAGAGAAGGCAAATCAAACATGTTGTTCAGTATGCAGCATAAGATAGCAATGTATGAAGCCAGACAAAGATTATCATGCTGAAATGCAAAGCGATTACAGTTTGCAAAATGAGTACATATGATTTGTTGAAGGCTCCTCCTGAGGTAAGGGAGGAAGGATAAGAATGACCTCCCCAAAAGGGAAGAGGACTCAGGCTCCAAAGGTATACCCATTCGCACCCATCCCCCTCCTGGCAGTCCGATTTCATCCAGAACTAGGAGGTAACAGACCCCTCTGCAAGAGGCAGTGAGATCAGAAGAAAGAAAAGGGTGGAATTTTAGTTGATACAGGGGCCATATATTCAGTTTTAAATAAAGCTTTAGTACCTGTGGAGAATGTTTATGTTGTAGTGTGGGGAACAACTGGCCAGTCTGAGAAGGCATACTTTTGCAAACCTTTAAAGTAACATGTGTACTTAGAAGCTTTTGTATATGCTCAATTCGCTAAACAATTTCAAATGAGTAGGTTACTCTGGAGGCAAATGATATAAAGATGTTAGGCTTAACATTAACAGCCATTGAAATTAAGAAAGGCATTAGGAAAGAGATATTAGAATAAGTAAATAAGTATTTTTGGGGGCATGGTCCTCTACTGTACCAGGGAGAGTGAAAAATGCCCTCCCATGGTAATCAGGCTTAAGGAAGGAACACAACCAGTAAGAATTAAGCAGTACCCCCTCAAAAGAAGATAGGAAAGAAATCAGTCCAATAATTGATAGTACTGGATTGAGGGCTGTCAATAAGATAACAAAGAATTTATACCCTGTGGTAGCAAATCCATATACTTTACTAACTTGTTTAACACCTGAGTTAACCTGGTTTACTGTTTTAGACCTGAGAGATGCCTTCTTTTGCCTCCCCATCCACGAAGCCAGCCAGAAAATTTTTGCGTTCGAGTGAGAAAGCCCTAGAAGCAGTGCAAAACACAGCTCACATGGTCCATGGGCCTGAAGGCTTCAAAAATTCCCCCACTCTGACTGGAGAACAACTCACAAAGATCCAGAGTCCTGGTAAGCTCCAAAAGAAGAAGGGAGGCTGTTGCAGTACACGGATTATCTTATAGTAGCCACTCGGAGGAAGGAAGCACGCGTGGCCTAGACGGTAAGCCTTTCAAATTTCCTAGGACTCCAAGGATACAGAGTATCAAAGAAAAAGGCACAGGTAGCGAAACAGACAGTAATCTACCTGGGGTACGGAGCGAGTGCCGAGCAGCGGACTTTAGGGCAGGGAAGCCATAAGCCAAACCCCAAAAGCCCAGACAACGAAGGAACTCCAAACCTTCTTAGGCACGGCAAGGTAGTGCCAGCTGTGAGTTTATAATTATAGACTGCTCGTCAGACCCCTCTATGCTCTTATTGCCACTGGAAACAGAGATCTCCAGTGGACAAAAGAAGCCACACGGGCCTTTCACCAGCTAAAGAGTGCTCTCATGTCAGCTCCAGCTTTGAGACTTCCAGATGTAAGTACACCATTCTTTCTATTTTCCCATGAAAGATAAGGAATTGCCCTGGGAATACTGGCTCAGGACTTGGGTCCATACCAGAGGGCAGTTGCTTACTTCTCTAAGCAACTAGATGCAACAGCAAAGGGATGGCCAGGTTGCCTCAGGCCGTAGCAGCAGTCGTGCTGAGTATTTAAGAGGCACGCAAGTTTACCCTGGGACAAAAATGACCGCGCTAGTGTCCCACACAGTGTCCGCAGTACTGGCAGTAAAGGGCAGCCACTGGTTCTCACCACAGAAGTTCCTGAAATACCAGGCCATCATGGTAGAGCAAGGTGATGTAGAGATAGTAGTGACTGATATTGTCAACCCAGCCAGCTTCTTCTCTCAGTGGAATCAAGGAGAAGCAGTACAGCACGATTGCCTAGAGACCACTGAAGCTACTTACTCCAGCAACTCAGACTTGAAAGACGCTCCTCTGGACGATGCAGAGACCTAGTTCACTCACGGGAGCAGCTACGTTGCCAGTGGAAAGCTACATGCTAAGTACACGGTGACTACCTGCAGAGAGGTAATAAAGTAATAGAGTCTGGACCCTTACCGACAAGTGCCACTGCACAGAAGGGCGAGATAAATGCCCTGACCCATGCCTTAGAAATAGAAAAGGAAAAGAAAATAAACATCTATACAGACTCGAGGTATGCATTCAGAGCTGTGCACGCACATGGAGCCATCTGGAAGGAGAGGGGACCGCTAACCTCACGAGGAAAGAAGAGACAATCCGGCTGGTGGAAGCGGTTCAGCTGCCTGAAAAGGCATATTAAGGCACACCAGAGAGTGAGCTCAGAGGAAAGGAAATTGGAGGACGGAAATGAGCTGGTGGATGGAGAGGCAAAGAAAGCAAAAGGTGAGGTAATTATGGACAGATTTTCCTCGAAGGTAAGCCAGAATATAATAATACTAATCAAAAGAGACATGCAACCACAAGGGGTGGACTACCATTGAAAGAGAGCTGGTAATCCCTTCCCATTTTTGTGGTCACTAGCGAAGGAGGAGCACTAGAAAACACACCAGGGCCTAACTAGTTAAAAGCTTTTATAAAGTGTGGCTCCTTTCCCAGAATGACCAAGGCTGCCAGTGATACAGAGTGCATTGAAATGAAGTGTTGACTTTTAAGTAGTAGTTTCCACAGGCTTTCTAGAACACGTATCTGATTGAAAGAATCGTTGCCAGGAATTTATATGCCACTGTTACTCAGGTAAACCGACAGCGTGATCCTCGCCTCCAGACTAACCCCAGAAATACCCCCAGGCCTAAACTCGGTCAGACCGGGAGAGACCACAGGCCGGACAGCAGCAGCAAATTGACTTTTCAGAACTCCCAAGGAAAGGGGGGTATCGGTATTTATTGGTATTAACAGATACATTTTCAGGGTGGCCAGAGGCATTCCCCACCAGAACTGTCAAAGCTCAAGAGGTGACCAGGGTATTATTACAAGAAATAATACCACGCTTCAGAGTTCCAGCCACAATATCCTCAGATAGAGGATCACATTTCTTTTCCAAAGTAGCGCAACAGATTAGTAGCCACCTGGGCATAGATTGGGAACTTCACACTCCATACTGCCCCCGGTAAAACAGCCAGGTAGAGAAAATGAATCATTTGATTAAGCAGCCGATTGTAAGACTGGGGCAGGAAGTTAATCTACCCTGGCCCCAAGATCTTCCACCGACACTATTGCAAATTCGAACTAAACCTCGGGCTAAAGGAAAGCTGAGTCCTTTTGAAATGCTTTATGGAAGACCATATG
Organism: Agelaius tricolor; assembly: GCF_023055355.1. Classification (NCBI taxonomy): domain Eukaryota; kingdom Metazoa; phylum Chordata; class Aves; order Passeriformes; family Icteridae; genus Agelaius; species Agelaius tricolor. Next base: position 3,188,018 of record NW_027269309.1, read on the forward strand.
GAATACAAAAGGGAATGTCCACCCACACTGGGGAGATAACACTGGCCACCTACACAGTGGCTTTAAGCAAACAGCTTAGAGAAATTGAGAAACACGCGGCTGGAACTCGGAGCAGAGAGCTAGATAGACCAGTACATAACATACAGTCTGGAGATTATGTATATGTTAAGCCTCTTGCAGAAAACATTTTGGAACCACAGTGGGAGGGACCCTTCCAAGTGCTTCTCACCACCTTCACCACAATCAAGATCAAAGAGCAGAATGCCTAGATCCATCACTCTCGAGTGAAGAAGGCCCCAGGAGCCCCTCAGAGAGTGACATCAGGAGACAATGAACTGAGATTAAGCTTACTCGGACAAAATGAGTATATTGTGGCCAGGGGTAGTTTGTAATTTCATTTACAGAATTGTTTTGTATATAATTATAACCGGAGTCTTAGAATTAGAGAGTACCTCTATCCAAAGCAATGCTGAATGGCCTTGGTCCCAGGCTTTTAATCAGTATACTAGATCCATGGGAGAACTTGCTGAGATAAAAGATCTAAACCTATCTACTGTAGTAATTCATGAAGATCAGGTATATGAGGAGCAGGAGCGGCAGGAACGAGAACTGTGGACACTTCAAGAGATCAGGAGAGAAGAAATCAAAGTAGGGTGCTGGGTGGTCAATGGGATGGCTTATGAGAGACCAGATGCAATTAGTGTCTCAACCTCTCCCGTATACAGGCACCAGGAAGTTTGCGATAGCCTAAGCGAATCAGACCGTTGGTGTAATTTCACCTTGATACAGCCTGTAGAAGTGACCTGCCTTTAGGCTCAGGATGCTATCAGGCTCTCATTTAAGTTTAAAATAGACACTGCACTTTATTGTTGCAGTGTTGTATAAGCAGGACCTTATACAACCCACACTACTAATCAAATAGTTCAGACGCAACCCAAACATGAATCTGAAGCGTATGAAATAGGCCCTTACGTAGTGAGAAATGAGGGCGAAGAACAACCGTTCTTCAATCCAGAATGGCCTCTCAAACGTGTTGAGTTGCTAATGCAAATGAACATCTCAAAAATTCAACCAGCCTGCTGCTCTTTCCTAAGAACATCCTTTAAGAGCTAGACAACATGGTTACAAAGATAAGTCTACCCCAAGAGCAGAATAAGAAAGGATCTAACTGAGATATTAAGGACAGGATTGAGATTTTTAAATTGAATTGATTCAGAAATACTGATGAATAAGCTGGCCACTACAGCAGGTAGCCTAGCAAAATTGAAGCAGCCTTTACAGCCATCTCTATTGGCATTAGGAACTAGCCAGTGGCAGATTTCAAAAGTCCTACCCAAGTGAGAAAAGGCCAGGTACCAAGACCACAAGTTAATAGAAGAAGCGCTTAGTACAGTTCAGGATAATGTGTCTTTAGCTTTCAGTTGTATACAAGCACTGTTATAGATGCAAGCAACAGCAGCTCTGATCATATGGGAAAGGGGTGAAGGTCATTTTCCAGCTGAAATTTGGAAAGTTGTCTGAGATAATGCCATTGATTTTGAAAAGAAGTTTCAATCCCTGTGGACTATGGTAAATTTCACTTATTATCCTGCTTCTAATGTGGCCACTGCCTTTGTGCTTACCATATGTAATGCCATTGTTTACGTTATCCATCCCGTCATTGCGCTAAGATTAAATCAGCGCTCTACCCTTTAGAACAAGTAAACTTAAAATCCTGCATTACTAGAGAACAGCTGGGATTCATTTGTTAAAGAAATACTATTAATGCCCAAGATGTGTGTCTAGACACTGAACAGAGTGTTTGCCACTTTGAAATTCATCCAGTCACTGACCAGAAAACTGTGCTCGTATATACCGATAAAGGTTGCGTGCGCCCGAGAACTGCTTGTGCCGCTGTAAAAATTGATAACAATGATGTTATTTTGTCTAGCAGAAATCATTTTAATTTTTGTCTTTGTAATTCGTTAAGATTATCGAGTGTGGTTTTCGTACTTGGCCCGAGTGACATCCCACCAGTTGATTAAAACCAATTACACAATGTATCACAGACTATCACTTACTCCTATTGGAATGGACCTTACATTGGTAAAACAATTAATTAAGTACCAAGACCTACTGGGGATCTTGAAGAAAAACCCAAGAAAGCGGAGAGAACTGTCCAACACGATACAAAAGGAAATAACCGGAATTCTGCAAAGAATAAAACAAAATGCAGATCATCACCGGTGGCATGTGATCTTTGGGTGGTCACCAACTGCAAATGGAATCTTTAATTAAAGTTGTGTCATCCCATTGTAGTTTTGTTAATATTAGTTAGAAGAAGTTTAAGATTATCCATTATACAGCTAATTTGGAATTAGAGAATGCTACAGCAAGTAGCTGCATTAACCTCCTTATCAAACGTACACGGTAAAGCACTAAAGTACACTTATTGTCATAGGAATTTGCATGAAGTAAAATAATTTACTTCTTCCTTTTAGGAAAGGGGGGAATGAGGCAGAGTGGAAATTTTCCAGGCTAGAAATCCATTTTGATTTAGGTCAAATGTACATTTTTGAGTTGAGTCTGTGCTTAGAAAACATAGCCATTTAGCCTGACTGCAAAGCCGAGGCTCAGAGAAACTACTTCAGAGAAGGACAGAGATAAAGGGTGGGGGAGACAGAAGGTGATAGAGAGAGACAGAGAGACTGCTGTGAGAGCAGGTCAACCTGACCAAGGAGTTCTTTCTGATAAAGAAAAACTAGCAGAAAATATCACGCAAAATTCATAAAAATTAATACGTACGAACCTATTGTGAAATTGTATGCATATGTATTTGAGAGGGGGATAAAAAGAGACCTGAAGTTCCCCGAGGTACGCATGTCATTTTAGGGGAACGATACTCATGTGCGTCCAGGGCTGTAATAAACATACAGGCTTTACAACTTTCACCAAAGTTGTGGAGTTTTGATTATCTCCGCAAAACACCGGCGTTCAGCAGCCTGTGCCCGCGAGCGGCCGGCAGGCTCCTGAAATTTCATATTGTGCAGGATGCCTCCGAGACCCAAGCTGCCACCTGTGCCAAGTCGAGCTGGTTTGAGAGTCCCAAGTGCCTCCTGCAATCTGCCATCAGGAACCTGGCCTGGTGAGTTTTGTTTACCTGGGAAAGGGGCAGCGTTGGTGTTCAGGGGGGCGGCCCCGAGCAGCCGGCTGGGTCCTGAAATTGCGCATTGCGCAGGATGCCTCCCAGACCCAAGCTGGTCCCAGTGCCCACTCGAGCTGCATTTAGAGGGCCAAGTGCCTCCTGCCATCTGCCATCATGAACCTGGCCTGGTGAGTTATGCTTACCTGTGTAAAGGGCTGACATTGGTGTTCATGGCCCAGGGGCCCTTAGTGGCCAGCAGACTCCTGAAATTCTGCATTGCGTAGGATGCCTCCCAGACCCGAGCTGGAATCTGTGCCAACTCAAGGTGGTTTTAGAGTCCCAAGTGCCTCCTGCAATCTGTCACCAGGAACCTGGCCCGGTGAGTTTTCTTCTTCTGGGAAAGGGCCAGCCTTGTCGTTCAGGGGCTGCGGTCCGGAGCAGCCGTCTGGCTCCGTAAATTCCGCATCGCACAGGATGCCTCCTAGACCCAAGCCGCCACCACCGCAAAGTCAGGCCAGTTTGACAGTGCCAAGCGTCTCTGCAATCTGCCACCAGGGACCTGGGATGGTGAGTTTTCCTATTCTAGGAAAGGGCTGGTGTTTTTTTCAGAAGGCCTGTGGCTGGAAGGGGCCTGCTGCCTGCTTAAATTCCGCACTGTGAAATATGCCTCCCAGACCCAAGCTGCCACCTGTGCCGAGTCGGGCTACTTTTAGAGGGCCAAATGCCTCCTGCAATCTGATATCAGGAACCTGGACTGCTGAGTTTTGTTTGCCAGGGAAAAGGGCCAGTGGGTTTTTTTGGGGCCTAAGGCCTCGAGTGGCCTTCTAGCCGCTGAAATTCCACATTGCGCAGGATGCCTCCGAGACTCAAGCTGCCACAGCCGCTAAGTCAGGCTGCGTAGACAGTGCCAAGCGCCTCCTGCAATCTGCCATCAGGAACCTGGCCCGGTGAGTTTCTTCTCTGAGAATATGCTGGCGTTGTTGTTTGGGGGCCTGCGGCCCGGAGCAGCCAGCTGCCTGCTGAAATTCGACATTGCACAGAATGCCTCCCAGACCCAAGCTGCCACCACTGCAAAGTCAGGCTGCATAGGCAGTGCCATGTGCCTCCTGCAAACTGACTTCAGGAACCTGGACTGGTAAGTTTTGTTTTCCAGGGAGAAGGGATGGAGTTATTGTTGGGGGGCCTGCAGGCCGGAGTGCCAGGCTGCCTGCTGAAAGTCTTCATTGCCAAATATGCCTCCCAGACCCAAGCTGGCACCAGTGCCAACTCCTGCTGCTTTGACAATGGCACGTGTCTCCTGCAATCTGCCATCAGGAACCTGGGCTGGTGAGTTACGCTTACCTGTTTAAAGGGCCGGCATTGGTGTTCAGGGCCAGGGGCCCTTAGCGGCCGGCTGGCTCCTGAAATTCCGCATTGTGCGGGATGCCTCCCAGACCCAAGCTGCCACCACCGCAAAGTCAGGCTGCTTTAACAGTACGAAGGGCCTCCTTCAAGTGGACCTTAGGACCCCAGGCTCGTGAGTGTTGTTTGCCAGGGAATTGGGCCAGCGTTTTTTTTCCAGGTGCCTCAGGCCCAGAGTGTCCAGCTGCCTGCTGAAATTCTGCATTGCACAGGATGCCTCCCGGACCTAAGCTGGCACCACTTGCAGCTCCAGCTGGTTTCAGTGTCTTAAGGTGTTCCTGCAATTTGCCATCAGGAACCTGGTCTGGTGAGTTTTGTTTTCCAGGGAAAAGGGCTGGCTTTGGTCTATGGGGGCTCGTGGTCCGGAGTGGCCGTCCGGCTCCTTAAATTCCACATTGTCTGCGAGATGTCTTGCAGACCCAAGCTGGCACCAGTGAAAACTTGGCCTGCGTTAACAGTTCCAAGTGCCACCTGAAACCAACACCAGGAACTGGGGCTGGTTAGTTTTGTTAACCTAGGAAAAGGGCCGGTGTTTTTGTTAAGGGCCCAGGCGCCACGAGCGGCCGGCCAGCTTCTGAAATTCTGCATTGCGCAGGATGCCTCTCAAGCCCATGCTGCCACCACTGCAAAATCAGGCTGCATAGTCAGTGCCAAGTGCCTCCTGCAATCTGCCATCAGGAACCTGGGCTGGTGAATTTTGTTTGCCAGGGAAAAGGGCCGGTGTTTGTGTTCACGGGCCTGTGGCCCGGAGCAGCCGGCTGCCTGGTGAAATTCTACTTTGCGAAATATGCCTCCCAGAGCCAAGCTGGCACCAGTGCCAACTCAAGGTACTTTGGTAGTGCCAAGTGCCTCCTGCAATCTGCCTTCAGGAACCTGGAGTAGTTAGTTTTGTTTGCCAGGGAAAAGGGCCAGCACTGGTATTCGGGGGCCTGTGGCCGGCTGCACGCTAAAAACTATGCATTGCGCCAAATATCTCCCAGACACAAGCTGCCACCATTGCAAAGTCAGGCTGCCTTGTGAGTCTTAAGTGCCTCCTGCAAACCTTCCCCAGCTGTCCCTCCTTGTTAAAGGTTTTGACTGAGGGAAAAATTTCTGTTTTTTTCATCGCTGGAGGGATTTAAATTGAGGAGAACCCTTCTTTTCACAATATTTTTGGAGAATAAATTAAAGGGCAGAATTGGTTTATTTGCCATTTTAGCAATTTCAGTGGACCTAACTGCCCTGGTTTCTCATTTTTACAGGTTCACTTGAAGGAAGCTCTGTCTTTTTCAGCATTTTTTAGGATTTAAATATTCATTTCTGGGCACTTCTTTCTGTGCCTTTGGACCAGCTATCTCAGAGAAGGGTGAGCCTGGCATGTACTTAACCCATACGCTGCCAAGGAGGTTTTTTTTCTTTTTCTTATTTTTGTTTCTAATGTAGATAGGCCTAATTAGGAGTCCCAAGGAGACTTAGACTATTTATATCATTAGCATTCTTCTCCACCCTACTTACTCACACTTGATGTTCTACTTAGTAATCACCAAGGAATAATTATGTGAGTTAACAGCAAATAACCCAATTTATCTAGCTATGTAACTTTAACACAAAGTTTTACGTCTTACCTGTTTTCTGTTCTTCTACTCTGAGTAGTTGCTGCAAAAAAGAAAGCACTGCTATTTTTCTGAAGAGCTTTCTTCTATAACAAGCCCTTTACTCCCCTTGAATTTGAGTCAGAGGAGCCAAACAGCTGCAGCTGCTCTGAGGGCTTTTATATTCGGTGGGATTAGCCCCCTCCCTTTTCCCAGGCATCATGGGAACGAGAGGCGGGCACCATCAGGGGTATATTAACCCCAGCTTTTGCTGAGGGGCTTCAGTCCCTTTCTGGGGTGTGCTGGGATAACAGCTCTCCTCTCATTTCAGTGAAGAGGCTCTTTCAGCTTATCTCAGCCTGTTTTCAGCAGGTGTTTCTGGGCATCCAAAGCAACAGAGGTTTGGAAGATACTGTTTTCTTCAGCATGGAATACAGGGAGTATTTAAGTTCATGATTTGGGATATTGCATTTAGGGGTGGTAAAATGCATTTGCAATTTCTGGTTTTGTTCTTATTTGGGTTTTGTTTTATTATTTTTAGGAGGAGTGCAGCTTTCAGAGATTCCAGGTTTTGCCAAGCACAGCACTTCTTTCAGCAGATTCATCATATCACAAGAGGAATCTGCCCAGTGTCAAAAATGATGTTTGAGATTGAGGCTTCAGATGAGTTGAGGGTTGTGACTAGGAGAGGGAGGGTGAGCAGGTATCCAGTTAGGAGTTATTGGGGGACAGGGGGGTTTGCAGACAGCAGGGTGAGAAAGGGTGTTTATTGGAGGGCCCCCCCACACAAGGCTTTTCAGAAGCATAGCAGAGGCATTCCCATGTCTTCCTCACACAAGGTCATCCACTGCACTCACAGGAATGCCATTTAACTTTGCTTTTCTCTAACCCAGGTGCCACTAATAATAAAGGTCACACCCTTGGAATCAGGATGAAGGTAGAGCCTGAAGGACTCAGGCACACTCAGGAGAGGGCAAGTAGCTGACTTACTGGGATTTGGCCCACATAACTCTGAACTCATACATTGGTTTTGGTTTTCTTTACTGTAGCCGACCAAGAGACTAACAGGCGATCACGGGGCCCTCCGAGGCAGACTCATTTCAGGTGCAACGTGGATTCACGTCACCGATCATCCAAAAGATAAGTCAGGGGCCACGGCCTGGAGATAGGAGAGTAGCGGGTTGGGAGTTCTTGGGATAGATTTAAAAATTAGCAGAGGGAAAAGCAATCTTCTCCAAAAGGCCTCTTAGGACAGCTGAAGGGAGAAGCTCTAATTTTGATGGCAGCTTTCAGGCAGGCAACGCAGAGCAGTTCCGGTCCACGTCGTGTTGTCCAGCGTACCTTGTTACCTAGTGTGTCTTTGGGCTCCCTTTGGTCAGATATCTCTGCCTTTTCCCCTCGAGGCCCTCACCACAAGCCTAATGTGTCGTGTTTAATGTCCCCCAGTTTGTTGCGTTCTGTGTCACGGGTGTCTGCACACGCTTGTGCCGGAGCTGCTCTGCCCTGCCGCATAACCTGCCGCAACAGGAGAAGTCCCGGGGACTTGGAATTTGTAATGTGGGGTGTAGTTGGACTCTAGGTGGGATTTGTAGATGGACACAAGCTATCTGGAGCTCTTAAGTTATCCCACAGCCCTTTGACTTTTGTCCTAACTCTTTTTTCAGATTCAGATAGATTAAATCTGTGCCAGAGGTTCCCATCCCGGGTGAGGGGTTTCTCCCAAGCAGGTGAGGCACCATTTGTCTCTGCTGAGGAAGTGTAAATGGTGACTGTGTTAGAGCACTGTTCTTTGTCTTTCTTTTTAGGAAGTCAAAGCAGAGAGCAGCGGTCAAGGCTGAGTGGGCAAGGTGAGCATTGAGTAGCGTACAGAAGCAGTGGTTATTGCTCAAGTCTCGCTCTCTGGTGCAACTACAAGCATCCATTCTCATTTGTGCGATTTAGGCAATCGACTCGGCGTATGTCCGGCCCCTGTCACCAACCGGCCGATGCACCGGGTTTCCTGCAAATATGAGCTCCGTGGAAGTATTACAGGACTCCATGATGATGAAGCTTTCAAATTTTCTATTTCACGGTCCCATCCGAGGAGCCCTCGGGAACGGCCGAGGAGTTGCCGTGAGCGGTGGAGGTAGTGAGGAGGGGCGAGGCTCAACTCAGGTCACAGCAATGCCAAATTGCCTCGTCTCCACTTTACCCAGGCGCACCCTGCGACAATGGCGTCGGCCTCCAAGCGAGCCCGAAGCGTGCAGCCCAAGGAGCCGAGCATTCTTAGGAGAAGGGTGAGTAGCAGACTTGTCATGTTTTGGCCGCCATGCTGCTAAGATTGTGCACTCACGTTTGGTTTCCTTTCTCTTGGCAGACTAAGAGAACAATAGCCCGTGTCAGCAGGGACTTCCCAGACGGCGCATCCGCTTTCTATCGAAGCCGACACGGATCGGCACACCCACCCGTCCGAGAGATAAGTAGAGGGCTGCAACCCACATAGGGGATGAAAGTGGGGTGCTGGGTTGGGACTCCCTGGGGGGAGGTGTTGAGTCAGCTCTGGAGATGAGGGTAGCCAAGAAGTGGGCCCTTAGGCCCATAAAAGGAAAGTCTCACTTTTGATCACAGTGCTGAGGTGCACAGGGCAGAGCAGTCCCGACGTGAATCGTGTCACTTGTCTATTGTGCATTATGTGTCGTTTGCATATCTTGGGTCTTTTACCTTAGGCCTTTGAGGGGCCTAGCAGAAACCCTGGCATCATTCTTAGCATCTGTGATCTCAGCATTCCTTGCCCCGGCACCCAGGCCATAGATGCGATTCTGATACCTGTCTGAGCTCCGCAATCAAAAGTTCTCTCTTTGGAAGCATCCAGTCAGATGTCTTGTCTTGTCAGGTCTTTTTCTGAGCTGTATGGATAGCTATGCCCTGCCAGGATCCATTATGGTGGATTAGGACTTGTAAGAATGTGAGGTTAGGGAGAGGATTCTGAGCATAGGATTCCTGGGCATTCATCTTTGCAGTTCTCGAAATAAATCATTCGGTTAGCATCTTCTTCCTCCAGGGTTCTCTGAGCCTCACCATCTCACCATCAGGCTCACCTCGATCATCTCCTTTTGCATTCTCTCAGTCCTTGCAGCCATTTTCCTCACTAAGGGATTTCTGTCCGTGTCTCGTGCCCATTGTTTGTCACGTCCCGTCCGTCCCGCGTCACCGGTGTCCGCACACATTTGTCCTGGAGCTGCTCTGCCCTGCTGCATAGCCTGGTGCAGTAGGAGAAGTCCCGGGGACTTGAAGTTTGTAATGTGGGGTGTAGTTGGACTCTAGATGGGATTTGTAGAGGGTCACAAGATGTCTGGAGCTCTTAAGTTATCCTGCAACAGTTTGACTCTTGTCTTAACTTCTTTTTCAGATTCAGATGGATTAAATGTGTGCCGGAGGGCCCCATCCCGGGTGAGGGGTTTCCCCCGAGCAGGTGAGGCACCATTTGTCTCTGCCGAGGAAGTGTAAATGGTGATTGTGTTACAGCACTGTTCTTTGTCTTTCTTTTTAGGAAGTAAATCTGGACACCAGCAGTCCAGGTGAGCAGTGGAGAGAAGTAGTTGTTATTGCTCAGCTCTCAATTTCTGGTGGAGCTCTAAGTTTCCATTCTCATTTTTGTGCCTTAGGCAATCCACTCGGAGTATGCCAAGCCCCCGTCACCAACCGGCCGATGCACCGGGTTTCCTGCAAATGTGAGCCCCGTGGCTGTATTACAGGACTCGGTGATGAAGCCCTGAACCTTTGTATTTAAAGGTGCCATCCGGGTGGCCTTTGGCAGCTGCCAAGGAGTTGCGGTGAGTCGGGGAAGTAGGGAGGAGGAGCGAGGGTCCACTCAGGTTTCAGCCATGCCAAATCACCTCATCTCCTCCTAACCCAGGCACCCCCTGTCACAATGGCCTCAGTGCCCGAAGCGTGTGGCCCGAGCAGCTGAGCGTTCTTAGGAGTGTGGTGAATAGCAGACTTGTGGGGTTTAGGCCAATGGGCTGCTGAGATCAGGCACTGATGTTTGGTTTTCTTTAATATAGCTGTCTAAGATACAACAGTCCGGTGCCAGGAAGACCTTCCCAGCTGATGAGGTGGCCTTTTTTGCACCTGAGACCGGCATCCCCAGATGTCCAAGAGATAAGTAGATGGCTACGACCCACAGAGGGGATGAAAGCAGGGTGCTGGTTTGGGAATTACAGGGAGGGGTTTCTGAGTCTGCTTTGGAGGTGGGGGGTGTTCATGAAGCAGCCCCTTAGGCCCCATAAAAGCAAAGTCTCACTTTTGATCACAGTGCTGAGGTGTGCAGGGCAGAGCAGTCCCGGTGTGTATTGTGTCACTTGTCTATTGTGCATTATGTGTTGTTTGGGTATGTCATGTCTCTTACCTTAGCCCTTTGACGGGCCTGTCAGAAACCCTGGTGTTGTTCTTATCATCTGTGATCTCTGCATTCCTTGCCCTGCCACCCATGCCATAGGATGTTTGTCTCAGGAGCTCAGACATGTATCAGAATCTCATCTCTCTTTGGAAGCATCCAGTCAGATGTCTTGTCAGGTCTTGCTCTGAGCTGTACGGACAGCTATGCCCTGCCAGGGTCCATTATGGTGGATTAGGACTCGAAAGAATGTGAGGACAGGTAGAGGTTTCTAAATGTAGGATTCTCGGGCATCCATCTTTGCAGTTCCTGGAATAAATTGTTTGGTTAGCATCTTCTTCTTCAGTGTTTTTTGAGCCTCATCAGCTTGCCATCAGTCTCACCTCGGCCATCTCATTTGGCATCCTCTCAGTCCTCGCATTCATCCTTCTTGCCCAGAGATTTCTGTCCGTGTCTCGTGCCCATTGTTTATCACGTCCCGTCTGTTCGGTGTCACGCGTGTCCGCACATATTTTTGCCGGAGCTTCTCTGCCCTGCCGCATAGCCTGGTGTAATAGGACACGCTCTGGGGAGTTGAAATTTGTCATGTGGGCTGTACTTGGACTCTAGATGCTATTCCTAGATTGATATAAGGTGTTTGCAGCTTTTGAGTTATCCTGCAGGTGTTTGACGTATGTTCTAACTCTCTTTCAGGTGCAGATGCATTGCATCAGTGGCAGAGCACCCCATCCCGGGTGAGGGGGTTCCCCATAGCGGGTCAGTCACCATTTGTCTGTGCAGGGGATGTGTCAAGTGTGACCCTGTTACAGCGGTGTTCTTTGTCTTTATTTTTAGGAAGTATAGCTGGATCTCAGCAGTCAAGTTCAAGAGGGTAAGGTGAGCAGTAGCCTTTCTTGTTGCTGAGGTCTCAATTCCTGGGGCAAGTCTAAGTCTCCATTCTCGTTTTTGCGCCTTAGGCAATCCACTCAGAGCATGCCAAGCTCCCATCCCCAACGGGCCGACGGACTGGGTTTGCCCCTCTCACGAGCCCTGCCTTCCAGGTAGCCATTAGGAACCGCCGAGGAGTTGCGGTGAGTCAGGGAAGTAGGGAGGAAGAGCGAGGGTCCACTCAGTTTTCAGCAACACTACATCACCTCGTCTCCTCTTACCCCAGGCGTACCCCACGACGACGGCGTCGGCCTCCGAAGCGTGCGACCCGAGGAGCCGGGCCTTCTTAGGAGAAGGGTGAGTAGCAGAGTTGTGGGGTTTTGGCCGATGTGGTGCCAAGATGAGGCATTGATGTTTGCTTTTCTTTAATATAGCTAAGAGACAACAGCCCGGTGAGAGCAGGACCATCCCAGCTGGCGAGGCAGCCTTCCTTCGCACCTGACACGGACCGGTATCCCCAGATGTCCAAGAGATAAGTCGAGCTATATGAACCACAGAGGGGATGAAAGCGGGGGGTTGGGTCAGGACTCCCTGGGGGGGCTAGTTTGAGTCGGCTCTGGAGATGAGGGTAGCCAAGATGTGGGCCCTTAGGCCACATAAAAGTAAAGTCTCACTTTTGATCACAGTGCTGAGGTTCACAGGGCAGAGCAGTCCCACTGTGTATCGTATCACCTGTCTTTTGTGTATTATGTGTTGTTTGGATATCTCATGTCTCTTACCTTAGCCCTTTGAGGGGTCTGTCAGAAACCTTGGCATCATTCCTAGCACCAGTGATCTCAGCATTCCTTGCCCTGGCACCCAGGCCATAGAATTTTTGACTCAGGAGCTCAGACAGGCAACAGAATTGCAACTCTTTGGAAGCATCCAGTCAGTTGTCTTGTCAGGTCTTGTTCTGAGCTGTATGGACAGCTTCACCCTGCAAGGTTGTTTTATGGCCAATTAGGACTTGTAAGATTATGAGGACAGGTAGAGGATTCTGACTGTAGGGCTCCTGGGCATCCATCTTTGTAGTTCTTGGACTAAATCGTTCAGTTTAGCATCTTTCGGTCATCTAATTTTGCGTCCTCTCAGTCCTCGCAGTTATCCTTCTTGCCAAGAGATTTCTGTCCGTGTCTCGTGCCCATTGTTTGTCACGTCCTGTGTGTTCGGTGTCACGGGTGTCCACACGTATTTGTTCCGGAGCTGCTCTGCCCTGCCGCATAGCCTGGTGTAAAAGGACACGCTCTGGGGAGTTGAAATTTGTAATGTGGGCTGTACTTGGACTCTAGATGCTATGCCTAGATTGACATAAAGTGTTTGCGGCTTTTGAGTTATCCTGCAGGTGTTTGACATATGTTCTAACTTTCTTTCAGGTGCAGATGCATTACATCTGTGGCAGAGGGTAAGGGTTAGGAGGTGCCGGGCCTTCTTAGGAGAAGGGTGAGTAGCAGACTTGTGGGGTTTTGGCCGATTTGGTGCCAAGATGAGGCATTGATGTTTGCTTTTCTTTAATATAGCTGTCTATGAGATAACAGCCAGATGAGAGCAGGACCTTCCCAGCTGGTGAGGAAGCCTTCCTTTGCACCTGACACGGACCGGCATCCCCAGATGTCCGAGAGATAAGTAGAGGGCTGCGACCCACAGAGGGGATGAAAGCGGGGTGCTGGTTTGGGAGTCCCTGGGAGGAGGGGGGGCGGGGTTTCTGAGTCAGGTCTGGAGATGAGCATAGCCAAGACGTGGCCCCTTAGGCCACATAAAAGCAAAGTCTCACTTTTGATCACAGGTGAGGTGCACAGGGCAGAATAGTCTCGGTGTGTATTGTGCCATTTGTCTTTTGTGTATTATGTGTTGTTTGGGTATCTCATGTCTTTTATCCTAGCCCTTTGAGGGGCCTGTCAGAAACCTTGGCACCATTCTTAGAATCCATGATCTCGGCATTCTTTGCCCTGGCACCCATGCCACGCAACCTTCTACTTGGGAGCTCAGACAGGCATCAGAATTACATCTCTGTTTGGAAGCATCCAGTCCAATGTCTTGTCAGGTCTTGTTCTGAGCCGTATGGTCAGACGTCCTCTGCAATGATCCTTTAAGACCGATTAGGCCTCGTAAGAATACGAGGTTAGGGAGAGGCTTCTGACCTTAGGATTCTCGGGCATCCATCTTTGCAGTTCTTGAAATAAATCGTTCGGTTAGCATCTTCTTCTTCTTCAGTGTTTTCTGAGCCTCATCAACTTGCCATCAGTCTCACCTCGGCCATCTCATTTGGTATCCTCTCGGTCCTCGCAGTTATCCTTCTTGCCCAGAGATTTCTGTCTGTGTCTCGTGCCCAATGTTTGTCACATCTCCCATCTGTTCGGTGTCACAGGTCTCCGCACATATTTTTGCCGGAGCTTCTCTGCCCTGCTGCATAGCCTGGTGTAATAGAACAAGTCCCGGGGACTTGAGGTTGGTGATGTGGGGTGTAGTTGGACTCTAGATGGGATTTGGTGATGGGCACAAGATGTCTGGAGCTCCTAAGTTATTCTGCAGCCATATGACTTTTGTCCTAACTTTTTTTTCAGATTCAGAAGGATAAAATCCAGGGCAGTGCACTCCGTCCTGGGTGAGGGCATTCCCCCGATCAGGTCAGTCACAATTTGTCTCTGCAGAGGAAGTGTAAATGGTGACCGTGTTACAGCACTGTTCTTTGTCTTTCTTTTTAGGAAGTCAAAGCAGAGAGCAGCAGTCAAGGCCGAGTGGGCAAGGTGAGCGTTGAGTAGCGTACAGAAGCAGTTGCTATTGCCGAGTTCTCAGTTTCTGGTGCAGCTCTAAGCACGTACTCTTGTTCTTTTTATTTTAGGTGGTCCACTTGCCATCTATCTTGGCCAAGCACACCCATGCCAGGTGGGTGCAAGCTTAAGGTATCGGTGTGGCATACTCGTCAGGCTGGGGAGATGTCGTGTTTTCACAGTATCTCAGCATGCTCTTTTGCTTTGTTTCTTTGCAGGTGCTGTCGGTGACCTAGGCGTGTCCAGGAACAGAGGAGGGCAGGTGAGTCGGCGTTTAGGCAGGCCGACTCATTGGTGAGCATTACGCAGCAGCATGCTAAGCATGTACCTTTTCTTTTTGCAGGTATCTTCTGGGCAGCCTCTGGAGTCAAATGAAGATGTAAGGTGAGCCGGGGCAGTGGTGCGGAGGAGTCCCAGGGATTACTGTTTTTGAGGGCAATAGTTACCTTTTCTGTTTTGTCTTAGGTACCCGGAGGAGGCTCTTAGCCAAAGCTTGGCAACCATGGCACCGAAGCACACACGGAGAACATCTCAACGTCCACGTCCGACCGAGGATGGATTTTGTCCGCTCCTCTTCCAAAAGCTAAGTGTCGGGGCCAGCGGTCGGGAGAAGGGGAAAAACCTTTACTATCACAGGGGGTCACGTCACCTTAGTGGAGAGGTCTGTAGCGGGACCGGCTCTCTGGAAGAAAAGGGAGAGGGTTTCTCCTCAGCCTGACCAGAGCCTTTGCCGGGCAGGGCAGTTCCGACCCGTCTCAGGATTCGCGCGAACTTTGCGTCGTCCGCCTTCCTCGACCCGACGTTGTCACGGATCTTTCCCCCGAGGAGCTCGCCTTCACGTCCGGAGCTATCGCCACGGTCACCCGGCAGTCCGCTTTCTTCTCTAGTCTCGCCGAACCTCTCGAGCATCCTCTTAACTGCTGTGGCACCAACTTCTTTTAACGAGTTACATTTAATCGTCACGTGCCATCGTCATAGGGCTTCCTTTCCTTTGGCATCATCAGCCTCTGGCTCATCTTGCGCTAGGAATCTCGGGTCCCTAAGGGAAAGTGCCAGGCAGTTGCCACTTGTCTCTGTGTTATGTCATCCGTGTCTGTGTTACGTAGTCTGTATCCGTCGTCTTCCGTGTCATGGGCCTTTGTTATGTCCCGATGCTTTATCGGCACTATTCCGTGCCACATCGCCCGTATTCTACTCACGTTCCTTTCCGGATATCCTTTATTCCGGCATCTTTACATTTTTACTCTTTGAGACAGAAAGGATTACACAAGATGTTCTCATCCATCTTCCTTCTCACTACCAGCTTTGGTAGTGCCTTTTTTTCCATGCCATTCTCTTGGACTTCTGGAGGAAGCGTCTTACAGCCTCCTCACGTGACTGAAGTAGTTCTATAGGTTTCATCGTCTCAAAGGGTATAGGGCTCAAGAATTAATCTTCCAGAGAGCTATCTCAAGTCCCGGCTTACATTGCGTGTACCTATGCTGGCTTATACTGTATGTACTTACATTGCATGTACCTATGCTGGCTTATATTGTATATGTTACACTGTACCACTTATGGTTGGAGGTGCCCTGCCCTGGCATGTAGTCACAGTTAGGTAGAAGAGTTATAAAAACTTTACTGTTCATCTGTCTTTAATGGGGTTTGGGGTAGACAATTTATCGGTCAGAGCAGGGACAAGTCCTAGCTGTCAGATAGCCACTCGTTGACCGCTTCCTGTCGTCTCACAGGTCCCCAAGGCTGCCGATTTCCCCAGAATCTACCATTTGACGTCGAGGAGCGGCAGCCAGAAGATGCGTCGAAGCACGTTCTTCAGCGTCTTGAGTAAGAACCGCAGCGAAGTGTAAGTGGGAAGAGTGTGCGTGACAGCACGTGTCTGTCTGCGTCTGCTCCGTCCCTGCGCGTGTGAGCGCATGCTGACTGGATTTAACCTTGTGTGTATGAACTTTGCTTTTCAGGTTTTTCAACTCATTTTTAAATTTAGAATAAAAAATCCCCAGCCGGGGTTTTTTTTTTTTTCCCCCCGGCTGGGTTTTTTTTCCTGGGTCCCGGTCGGTCTGCGAGGCGATGTTCATCGCCAAAGTTTGGGCACGGACCGTCCAGGGACCGGGGTTTTTGTCAGGCAGGAGGATTTTCCGGAGTCTCCCGGGAACCACGTTCCCGAGGAGCAATGATTGCTGGGGTGTAATTTAGCAGTTGTGATGGTGAGTTTGTGTGTAATGTGAAGGGGGCGTTCACGGTAGATGAGTGTTGTTTTCTGTGTGCTTTTGTTGTTTTGGGTGTCCTGTAACAATAAATCAACCCGTAATGAAAATAGAAAAAGGTTATCATCTCGTGTTAGTATGTGTCGTGTTGTATTGCCCTGTATTGCATTTGCATTAGCTGCTGCATTGCCCTGTATTGGTCTGTATTTGCATTAGGTGCTGCATTTCCCTGTATTGCTCTGTATGTAAATTAGACTTTTACCAGTGTGTCTATGGATTGTATCTGCACTCGCATTTGTATACACTGTTTCCATGTATTTTGCTGATGTGTAAATAAAAACATTCATTTAATAAAGTTGAATCACCCTTAATCAAGATACCCCCTGCCCTTCCCTACCCCCACCGTGGCTCCTGTCTTTATTTGGTGTGGTTTTGTCATTTCTTTTCACTGTATTTCTTCCTTTTGCTCCTCACTTTACTGTTCTATTTCTAACTTAACTTCCATCTATCTCTAACCCTTTGTTTCTGTTTCTCACTCTGACGCTATGTCTCTGCTTCCATCTGCTTCCTTTTTTTTTGTCCATTTCACCGTTTCTGTCTGACCGTATTTACTTTTCTCTCTTTTGGCTATGAT